>NW_027051897.1:0-25343 GCF_036321145.2 Pelmatolapia mariae
AATTTGAATTTTGAAAATTTGAATTTGAAATCCCAGTCTTCAATTAATTCAATACAAAATACTACATAGAGTGCACTATACAGGTCATCGGATGTTCAAGATGGGCTTTACATCTACCAACAACTGCTCACACTGCCAAACCAATTCACCGGACAATTATATCCACGCTCTTTGGTTCTGTCCACCAGTTCAGAAGTTTTGGCGCGAGATATGTGAAGACTTATCAAAGTGTCTGAAATGTAACATTCCAACTTCCCCTTTAGTGTGTTTGTTGGGCAGCTTAGATAATGTCACTACGGAAAAGAATATAGCCCATATGGTTTTCACTGCCCTATGCATAGCCAAGAAAACAGTCCTCATGAACTGGAAAAATAAAAATAATCTTAATTCTAACCAATATAGAAATTATCTATTAGATCACATTAGTCTTGATACAGCCTCTGCCACCACATCAGATCAATTGCTCTGGGCTACTTTGATCAGCTCCATCACCTAGTGGGGGTGGGGGGTCATAGTTTGGTCCCATCTTCACTGTTGTGACAGGCTTAGGGCATCGGGGGGTTCCCCAGGAGCATCTTCCTTGGGGGGCTCAACCCGGGGTAGCGGTCATGGCCAATTAAGGGCTCTGTTGGCTCTTGGGTGACGGTTTCCTCGTGGCTGCGTGCAGCGGGGCTAGGGGAGGGTCTGTGCTGACGGACGTGGGTTACTGACCTGGTAGCCTGGCTGCCCCTGGGTGGGTCCGGGATGGGCGTGAGGTTCTGGGGGTGTTCCGTCTCTGGGCTGGGGCCCTGGCCGGGCCTCAGGGGCCTGGGTCCTGGTTGGTGTGTTGCCGGGGTTGTGGGCGGGTGGGTGTATGGGGGCCCAGCCCTGGCGCAGGGTGCCGCCGGTGCATCGAGCCACCTGGGGGGCTCTTCAACTGGTGGGGGAGGTTGTCACATCTTGCAGGAGCTTTCCTCTCTTCGGGAACTCTCTCTGCAGGAGGGGGAGATACAGGAGAGGTGGAGGAAGCTCTCAGCCTGGGCGTCTATTGTCTTGTGTAGTCTGGAAGATGAGTGGATGATGGGGTGGGTGTAGTTTTCTCTGTGGTGGGGTCGGGTGGACTGTCCCGGGCTCTGTGGGGCCGGGCGGCGCTGCTGCACTGGGCCCCGGTCCGGATGGGCCTGGGCCCCCCTTTCCCTGGCGGGTTGCAGAGTATGGGGGTGCCTACTGGGGTCAGCGGGGGAGCTGGCCCCAGGGAGGGGTCACTTGCCCCTCCCTTCCTTCCCTCCCCATCTCCAGCTGCCTCCCTCTTCTCGCTCCACCACAGTCACCCACACATGCAGGGCCTTGGGGTAGGGGTGTGTCACCAGGGTGCAGGGGAGGCATCCCCCCCCTCTGTCCCCTTCTGGCTGCCTCTGCCTCAATTTTATCCCACAACTTAGACATTCACATTACTCACACTCTCATTACACATACATATAGGATCTTGGGGGTGGGCACGCCACACAGAATCCAAATTACCATCAGGGTGTACACCTCACCCCTGGCGTCGTTGCCCACCTCTCAATTTTAAATACACGTAGACATTGAGGGCTAGCAGGAGGGGCTATGCGCCTACCTGCTGCTCTCTGGCAGGTAGCTCCATGCCCTCCTGGGTTTTAAATGCACCTTAGAACACACATACATCAACACTACATATGAGCGGGTGGAGGGAGGTTTGGAGTCTTCACACACCCCCGTTCTCTGCGGCCTGCTGGAGCGGGGGGGCTAGGAGGAGGAGTTGGCCGTCCGACTGGGGTCTGGAATGTGGGGCCTCCCTGCTGCTGCGGAGTCGGGGCGGTCTGCTTCTCCCCACCGCAGGGAAAAGGGTAACACCACCTGGGTCTGGGTGCAGTTTCCCCCTCCAGGGGCAAGGGTACCCAGACCCGGTTCTTAGAGTATGCTTGGGGAGAGTGATTGTGTGTACAGCGTCTCTTTATGTCTGTCTCCGCGTTGGTTGAGTGTGGAATAATTGCCTATGAGAGCATGAGGGTGGGAATGGATTTTTGTATCTGTGTGTGCCTGTATGTCTGTGTCTATATGTCAGGTTGGGTATCAGACGCCACCTCTCTGGGGACATCTCAGGCCCTCCAAGGTTTGGAGGCCTATCTCCCCCCACCACTTCCCCTGCCGGTGGTGGACGCCCTCAGACATCGGTGCGTTGGTGGTTCTCTGTGTCCGGGGGTGGGCGCCCAGGTACACACCGGCTCACTCCTTGGCGGCTGCTTATCGGGGCCTGGAGCCTGGGGCTCGCTCGGGCCACTTCGGAGGCGGGGTGCCCTCGGCCTCTCGGCCCGGGGCTCGGTCACTCAGGCACAGCTGGCTGCCGGCGGAGCTCACGGGCACGTCACTGCAACCCCCCCGGCTTCTGCTCCGCGGCTGCTGAGTGACCCCTCATCTGGGACTCTCCTCAGCTCTTTCTGGGATAGTGACGCGGCTGCCCCTCTGTTGGTCTTCCTTGGTCTCTTGTGTTCTGGGGGCCTCTGGATGTCTGGAGTTTTGATCTCCTCCATACCTGCTTCATGCCCTGGAGGACGGGGCAGTGGCCCCCCACACCCTCTAGCAGATCATTACATGAAGGAACCTTTTAAAAACAAGCGCGTTCATGCTCACAGGTGTACACACAGGTGATCATACACAAACTACACCCTTTTTGGCTCTTACCTCAAAGCACACTGTGCGCTGTCGATCTTACGTGCTGCACAATAATGTCTAACATTTAGTATTTACTGTCATATTCCCATAGATCATTGTAATGTTGTTTATTACTCTCGTTTTCTTCTGCTTGCTTTCTCTTTCTTTCTCAACAGGTGATCCAGATGATCGATATATGTATTTTTTTTGTCTGCTTATTTTGTTGGTTTTTGGTTTTTTGCCCTTTTTCCCCGTCCCTCTTCCCCGCTGTTTTTCTTTCCCTCTTTCTTTCTCCCCTTTCTTTCCCCCAGTTAAGTCTGTCCCGTATTCAGCAAGCGAAAATAAAATAAACAATAAAAGGTGAATCAAATGGACCATTACGGCAAGGCTGGGATGGTCAATTTGGTAAAGTAAATCCGTTGGGCATCTTTCTTCGCCTTTAGACAATAATTCTGATGGCAAAAGAACCAAACGGGACAGGTTAAAAAAAAACAAAAAAAAAAACAAGACGTTTTCTAATACCCTCGTACGCAGTGTTGAGTCTATCTCTCTTGATGGCGTCGTCAACCTTGCTAAACATATGCAGCATAGCTCTCCAGTCGCACCACTGTATAAAAAACATATCCTTAAACCATGTAGTGCGCTGTTCTATGCTCAGAGGGTAAGGATTTAACCTCTAGTTTTCAACCCCTCTGGCAGCTATAAAACTTTCCCTGTCATCACATACACTGAGAAAAATAAAGTCATCGGGGCTACGGTTAAAACGATCAGCCTCGACCCTGTAAAGCTCTGGGCCTGTTGGACTGTTCCACTGGGAAACATACAGCATCTCTGGGAAGCCCACATTGTCCAAGTCCGCACAAACAACAGTGCGAAAGAGTTTCCAGTTTCTAGTAGACATGCGTTGTGGCTCCCCCCAAAAGACTCCCTCACCACAATCTACATGAAGTATAACTGCTCCATTGGTATATTTAACGGTATACACATACCCGTTACTGCCTCGATATTCTAACTTAAAGCTACAGGTATAATACTACTTGTGCTTATTTATATTTGACACACATGCTTCTCTTTGTGCAAACACACATTGCATTATAAGGGTAACCTAGCACACAATGATTGGACAGCACAGTGATGATGCTGGGAGATCCTATACGAAGCAACACAGAAACACTGAGAACTTTAAACATTGATTATATTGAGATAAGCAGCCGACCCAGTCTAGATAAAGGCGAGCAGCTGGGACCGCTGCTGCACCAAAAACAGGTTTCAGTGTTTCCATGTGTGTGTGTGTGTGTGATGTCCTTTACTTATACTGGTCAATAGACTTTAGTCAACACATGATTGAAAGGTGTTACACATGAAATAAAAACAGTGTTTCATCTTTATTCCTCTGAAGCAGCTGCAGTATAACCAATCTGCTCCTTTGTGGCCATTTAAAACAGCCTTAAATAACTGTTGTTATATTTGTTGCAGTTTCTGCTCCTCTTGGACAGACGACTCTTGAAAAGACATTTTTGAATTTCAATGTGACTTTAACTGGATAAATATGGGATATATAAACGTCTGCAACAAACTGATTCCAGCTTCTACCTCATGATAGGAATGTTTTTGTGGCTCAAGATGACCTGATATCTTTCATGATGGAGACATTTGACACATGTTTCACATATTATAGACCAACAAGTTATTCATAGCAGTTTAAATACGGGGAGTCACTTTTGGGCCCAGCAGATAAAACAGAGCCAATATTTCCTTCTTTATTTAAGTGACGTGTGTCACAGATGTGACCTAGTAAAGTGTAACTGAACATTAGTAACGTTATTAACACTCTCAGCTCGTCCTTGTTCCAGACCTGAAGATCCTCTTCTTTCATTCAGCAGCAGCTTCAGGTCTCTGATGGTCCAGGGCTTGTTGTTGGGAAACAGCCCTGCTGGGATGATGGTGTCCTCACAGAAACAGTCAGTGATGCTGTTGATCTCCATCACAGAGCACGTCCCAGTCTGCAGTCTCAGTCCTGCAGGGCCTCGCTGGCTTCCTGACTCCACCCAGTCAACAACAGGAAGTGTTTGCAGGAACAAAGTGAGGCTGTGGTCAAACAGGAGTTTTTATCTCCTGGCTCTGACTCTCACTGCGGCCCCGCTGCTGTGTCAACATGTGTTTGTGCTAAACAATGATGGAAAGTGTTATAAATGACTTGTTGGCCTCTGATCTGTCACAAACAGCTGAAACGTGTCTCTCATGAGTCACATGAAGGTTTCTGACAGAAAGGACAAAAAGTAGCTGCAGTCAGTTTGTGTCATTTTTATATTTATTCATCTGGGAGAAAAATCTGAGGGACATTAAAATGTGTTTTTCAACAGAGACAAGAACATAAATATAATGTCACAGGTAAATGAACATATTTCAAGTAAACAGCTGGACTGATCAGGTCCAAACACAGAGTGATAAACAAACAGCTGTCATATCTTTATATATAAGCTCTTTATAAATCCTGTTCACTGCAGTCTGTTTCCTAATAATGTCAAACTGTTAGAAACACAGAAACATGGTCTTTGTTCACATAAAGCTGTCTGGGATCCTTTGTTGTTCTTTTGATGCAGAGTTACATTATAAATATAAAGAGTTATTTCAGAGTCTCATCAGTTTTCCTGCATGTCTTTATTGAACACATCAGCAGGGCTGAAGCTCTCATGTTAAACACACACTGATCTATGGACACGTTCATGTGTTTCTAACAGAACCAGGCTGTTATCAGCTGCACTAACATGATGTCACACACACTGAATGTAACAGTGACAGTTTACATCATCACACAATCAGCTGTGATTGTTTCACTGTCATCAAACTAGTCAACAGGAAGTAGAATCAATAGAAACCAATCATTTACTGACAGCATGTCTGATTGAAATCAGTGCAGATTATGTATGAAGTATAACTGCACACAGTAACTGTGTTACAATAAGGACTTAACAGCGCCCTCTGCTGGAGTGTTTTCACACTGAGAGCACCTTTCCTCTGACTTCAGTGAGGTTATGACTGAAATTATTGGTGTAGTCGGTTTTATAAAGATCAGACCACTAAAAACAAGAGTGTCTCTGCTCTCTGTGAGGAGATGGAGCCGAACACCAAGCTGTGCTGTTTCACAGTGAAGCGAGGCGGCTGTCACCAGGAAAAGTCTTGTCCCGAGTTTTTGAGCTCAGAGAGCAGATAAGATGTTTTTGGAGCAGAAGCACAAGTATGAAGTCGCAGAAACCGTTAGTGATGAGCTTCCTGGCAAAACTGGCCGACCTGAGTGACATATTTGAAAGCTACATGAAGTAAATCTACAGCTTCAAGGGAAAGATAAAAACCTCCCTCAGGTCACAAGATCAGCTCTCTCACTGGAAAGCTTACAGTGTGGGGCATGAGACTTGATGATGGAAACACAGATTCATTGGAGAACCTGCATGAATTTGTTGACACTACTGACGATGATGCCGCCTCAGTGACTTCATATATCAAGCAGCATATTTCATCACTGATGGGATACTTTCAAAAGCACTTCCATGAAAACAGTTCCCAGCATGACTGGGTGAGAGATCCTTTCAAAGCACCAGCTCCAACTGGTTTCAGCTTTGCAGAGGAGAACCAGTTCATTGACGTCTGACTCCACACTGAGACTGCAGTTCACATCACAGACACTGAGTGGATTCTGGCTGAGTGTAGAGAAGCAGTATCCACTCTGAGGGCAGAAGGCTGTGGGCGTTCTTCTTCCTTTAGTCTCATCTTTGTGAGACTGGCTTCTCTGCTGCTGCTGCAGACCAAGTCCAGGTCCCAGCTAAATACTGAGCAGGAGCTGAGAGCTGCAGGATCCTGCTTCAAACCTGCTTTGAAAAGCTGTGCACTGCAAAACGTGCTGATCGGAGCCAATAATGCTGACTTTGTTATTTTGATCAAAGAAAGAAATCGGCACAAACTGTTTTATTCATTTTGTTTTGTAGGTTAAAGTGTTTCATATATTGTGCTCCTGAGTTAATGTTGCTGATCAGTTTGAATTCATTTTTATTATTTATTGAGCATATTTAATTTTATTTTTCAGTATCAAATGGTTCAAATGTTTATAGTTTTAGTAAGGATTGAATTTCTTTTTTATTGAAGGCAAATTGTTGCACTTTACATTGTTTGTTTCCATCTAGAA
Source organism: Pelmatolapia mariae (assembly GCF_036321145.2). Lineage (NCBI taxonomy): Eukaryota > Metazoa > Chordata > Actinopteri > Cichliformes > Cichlidae > Pelmatolapia > Pelmatolapia mariae. The sequence goes on from NW_027051897.1 coordinate 6,833, forward strand.
GTGTTACATTGTTTCTCTTCCAAACTAAAAACCAAAAGTGTTTCTGCTGCAGCTTCCATTCACTCTTTATCATTTTCCAGTCAGTGAAAGTCTTTTTGTGTTCTCCTAAAATCCACCGTCCTCACAGTGAACACTCGTATGCTGTTGTGCTGTCACAGACTGTGTTATCAGCCGTGTAGCTCGCTCTTACCTCAGTTCATTTATTCTTCTTGTTCTACCGTCAGACCCAGGGGCACAGCTTTGGTTGAAGTTCTTTTTCATTTTTTTCAAAAAAATCTGTTGTTGGATGAACACAATTTAATCATGGGACCTTTTTCCACGTGATTTAACCAAGTACAATAACCCATTTTTGACCATGTCAAAGCAACACATTTGGCGGTTTGATGTAATCAGATTACCTTGGATCAGCGTAGTATACTTACATTGACTTGAAGTGATTTAGTTAAGTATGTAGAGTGAAAGTTTTAATTCATTCAACACAAGTTAAAAAGTTCAGGAGAACACAATGAAATCTTGTTGTTTGAACAACTACTTTGTTAATCAAGGCAGTTACTGCTAGTCTTGCTTAATGAACCAATATGGGGGTTGATGATTTCATAGAGACAAACAACCATTTGCTTACATTCATGGGTAATTTAGAATCACCAATAACTCTAATTACACACTGCAAACCAGCCAGATTGTGGATTTGAACCCAGGCTCTTCTTGCTGTGAGGCAACAGCACTAACCATCACACCACCAAGCTGTCACTGCAGGCTTAACAAAACCAGGAAAGCTATGATTGATGCAGAGTTTTCTGTACGTTTCTGTCCTTGACAGGTTAAACCACAATAAATAGCAAACACATGGTGTGGGTGTAGTTGTCTGCCTCTTAAAACTCCAGCAATTTTCCTGCAGTTTGACATCTAATGTGATCTTGTGAACTTCGTGAGTCCAGCAACTAACCACTCTTACTAGATTGTATCCTGTCATCTCAACAAGAACAAGAATTAAGTTGCTGAATTTCATGCAGATGCAACATGATTTAATTATGTTCACCATAGAAACGTGAAATTATTTAGTTCAAATTACAAGTTTGAATCTTGTACATGTAACAACCACCCAACAGGTGTAGGCTGCTGGGGGACTCCCATGATGCACTGGGTGTTTCTTCTTCACTCACTATGTGTTAATGCACCTGTACGTGTTTAATCATTAGTTATTATTCATATCTGGCTCTCTTCCACAGCACGTCTTTTATGTCTTCTTTCTCTCACCCACACTGGTCACATGGCTTGCGCCTTGGACGGCACATCCTGTGGCTGCAGAATAAGCAGCAGCTCAGGAAACAACACCTACAAAGTGTTTTCAGTTTGACCCACAGAGCTGCAGAGCATGATAGGACCCGCTGATAAACTAGAGCAAAGGTCATGCTAACATTTTTAACAGGGAGGACGGTAACAGAGGGGATGATCAGGACAGTGAGCTGCGGTCATCACAGAAACACTGTTTACACAGACTCCCCAACATTTTGTCAGTGTTGTGTAATCTGTGCCTAACACAGAACAGAGACGTGATAAGAAAACCTCTGATCAAACATGATCAGACATCCTCAAGTGTCAGTGAGAATAACAGAAAGGGAAAAGTGGTCATTTGTCATGAGAAGTGGGGCTCAGGAGGTGGAGCAGGGCACGTGACAACAGAAAGGTCGGTGGTTTGATACCTGGCTGCTCCAGTCTGCATGCCAAAGCATCTTTGCTGGTCATGTTACTATGGTAACCCAGAGGAGTTTAATATGATAAGTATTAATTTATTCATTAAGTGAGACAATCAGTCAAAAGTCAATCAGTCAGTTTTAATCAGCAGTGTTTTTGGAATCATCAGATAAATTTAAAACAAAACCAAACACGCTGAACAAGTTTCTAAAGTTTCTACAGCTGTGTTTCCACTTTTCTTCTCTCACTTCTTCCTTCTTCTGACTGCAGGTCACTTTTTCAGGTAACTTCTTACCTGAAGTTCAGTTCACACTCAGACCAGCAGCCGCCTCGGCTCTCTCTCCTCCTGCCTTCCCTTTCTCTCATCCACCTGCTGGCCTCCACCACTTGCTAATGTTACTGAATCTGTGGAAGCTCCGCGATAGCCACCACACGAAGTAACTAAATCCCAGTAATGACTAACGCGTTCCTTATTTTGGCATAATAACTAGTTACTGTTCTCGTTACCACAATAATAACGTAGTTACTGTAACGCGTTAGTCCCAACACTGCTAATCAATAAATCAATATTCAATTCTAAAAAAATTCTAATCCCCACATTTGTGAAAGAAAAGCAAAATACTTTTTTTGAAAAGTCTGTAACAAAACAATAAAATCTGATGAAGGTTATTTAAATGCTGCAAAAGAAGAATGGATTGGAATAAAAAAAAATACATATCCTAACCTTAATTACTGGGGGAGAATAATGAATGATGCTCACAGCGAGTAAGAAGTAAACTGAGTGCATTTTTGGACAGAGAGTCACTTTTAAGGTGAATGTATAATATAATACAGATACATAAAAATACACTCCAAAAACAGAACTGCAGATTTTTTATTTTATTTTAACCTATGTCGCCTCACCTTGAGGTTGGCAAATCTGTCACTGTTTGGTGGTCGACTCGTTCAAGCAGTTTAACAGTTTCTGTTGTGCCTGTCACTGTTTCCTGTCTGTTTTCTTACCTGACCTTGTACTTTCCCCTCTTTCCTCTCTCCCTCTTTGGACTGACAATCATACGCAAATAGATTTTATTAGATGAAAAAATTTAATTAATATGAAAAAAAACTAATAAAAAAGTCCTCTCTCAGTGTAATTTCAAACAAAAGGAAAATAACCAAACCACATGTACATCTGATAAAATATATAAATATTGAAACACTGATGGATCATTTGTTTTTACACTTTTACCTCAATGTGGCTCCTTTTTTTGAAAAAACGTCCTTATATCCATTATGAACCTGACTGTATCTCTGTACACACACACACACACACACACACACACACACACACGCACACACACACACACACACACACACACACACGCACAAGAACAACAACAACACAGAGAAGAAGAAGAGGGGGTAGTTTTACTATGCATCATAAAAACGCAATCATTCATCTTCCAACTGTATCTTTCTGTTCTGGCTTTAGAATCATTGGTTGTTTACTGAGCCGTACTTTGGGAGTCATACTGTTGTGATACTGAGGAGAAAAGGGTAAGGTTTGATAGACTAAACCATTACACACAAAACTTCAAAAACCTAAAGAGTGAGTGAGACTGCTAGCTATGTCTTTCAGCAATAAACTTATCTACAATGTTTTAGTAAAGAGTGACGCGTACTTCTGTCACATTAAGCAACGGTTTAACAAATTTCACTGCAAACTATAAAAGGAATCTGAATTTAAATAGAACATAGTAGTGATGGATTAAGTGCAGGAAACACTAGTATAAGGTGTCTATGGAACAAATCTCCTTCAGCGTTCAAATGACCAAAGTGAGGACTACAAGCGTTTCTCTCAGTTGGTTGTGTTTAGGGAAAAAGCAGCTAAATACACTGAGACTGCTCCACATTGTTAGTGAGTTAACTCTGGATATCTGTGGGTTTGTCAAACTTGGAGTGAACAAAAGCAGAAAAACAGTAAAAGATGCAGACGGTGAAAGTCTGGTTTATTTCATGAACACAATGAAACATTTTACAGTCCACAGAGCAAAGTAGCATACATGATAAATAGATACACATAACATGGACAGTGAGAAGTAAAACTCGTCGTCTTACCACATGTTATATTCTGTAAACTTAAAATAAACCACAGAAATTAGAGTTTAGTGTTTTAAAGACTAGAGCTGTGGGTAGTGACCGAAAGAACGAGATCGCGGATACAAGCGGCAGAAATGAGCTTCCTCCGAAGGGTGGCTGGCCTCTCCCTTAGAGATAGGGTGAGAAGTTCGGCCATCCGGGAGGGGCTCAGAGTAGAGCCGCTGCTCCTCCGCATCGAAAGGAGCCAGTTGAGGTGGTTCGGGCATCTGACAAGGATGCCTCCTGGGCGCCTCCTGGGTGAGGTGTTCCGGGCATGTCCCACTGGGAGGAGGCCCCGGGGCAGACCCAGGACACGCTGGAGAGATTATATCTCTCGGCTGGCCTGGGAACGCCTTGGTATTCCCCCGGATAAGCTGGAGGAGGTGGCTGGGGAGAGGGAGGTCTGGGCTTCTCTGCTTAGGCTGCTGCCCCCGCGACCCGGCCTCGGATAAAGCGGATGAAGATGGATGGATGGATGGATGTTTTAAAGACATCTATTAAAAACATGAGTCAACATTACTGAAGTGACACTTTAACAATGCTGCATATCACAGTGTTTATGATGATAAAACATGTTCTCTCATTAGTAGATGTCTGCGCTGTCACTTGTCATGAAAATCTCCAGAGCCTGGGTTCAGCTTCCTCTTCAATTACCATTGATCATTAATAGGGCCACAAAAGATTTGTCACATTATCCCCATAAACAACATGCTTTTATAGAAATCATTGTGACACAAGTATTTAGATTCTTGATTCACAATGTGCATGAACTCAAAATCTTTAGAGTTTCAAATTTATAAAGTATCACAAAGAATACATTTATACCATTGTATGAGCTACACTTCTTGTAAAAAAAAAAAAAACTGATTGGAAATGCATTTGAGAAAAGCTCCTGCCGTGACCTTCCTTCTGTGAGGGCACACACGCACACACAGAGAGAGAGAGAGAGAGAGAGAGAGATATCATTAATACAAAGGATTGGAGTCGGTTTTGGATTTTCACTTGTTGTTGGCTTTAATATGAACAGTCACATGAAATTCATTCAAATTTTTTGCCTTTGCTTCAATTAGGATGTTTCTTTAAATCTACAACACCTTCTTTTTCAAAACGTTTACTGACATAGTAAGGAAGTAACTAGGGAACTCAGTAAGTATGAGCAACAATAGCTTAAGGACACTATGTCCAATAAAGAGGAATTCATCATCTGCAGTTCGTAAAACGTGCCATATTAAGAACAATTCAATAAAATGCTGAATCGGCTAGTGGTGCGGAGCCACTTAGATCCGTAAAATGAGGTTTGATTAAATTAAGCTCTTATGAACAGCGATGTGTTCCAAACAAACGATGTTTTCTACATGTCCAAACGGTGTGCTAACTACCTCACACCGCTGTGTCTGGGATCCGAAAAAATAAAAAGTTAAAACGATATACCTTGCGGCAGTTGTGAAGTGCTGAGGAAAATACTGTGTGTCTGATGGGGTGTTTTTATATAGGTGGATTTGGTTTCAGTTGGCCTCTGAGATGCAGATATAAAGAGCAGGTTGTAAAGAAAAAGGTGGAAAAACTATGGAGGTTCGGTTAGTCAGTAGGAGGTGTAATTGCCAGATAAAGGAGCAGTTTGTAAAGAAAAAAGGTGGAAAACTGACAAAAAAAAAGCCACAGGTATATTACTACTGATACATCCTTTACAAAAGATTACAATAAATCTGCAAATGAATAATGAATACCATGTTAATAATCAATAAACACTTAATTAATAACTTATGAAGCATTACTCCTCCTGAGTGTTTAACTTATAAGTTTAAATTGTTTATTCTTTATTAATAAGCTCCTGTACAACGTGGTGAATGAAAGCATTTTTATATTTTACAAATTATGATTATCATTTCAAATAAAGCAGTACATCAAGTCACTGTCACACAGATGCGTGTTTGTTGTGCGTGTGTGCTGATATGCAAAGCATTTTAACATGCAAACTCACAGCCAGTATCTAACTTGAAAGTTTGTACAACTGACTGGAAAACTCCCAGTTAATTTGTCAACACATTTTTCTTTCGCCTATAAAAATGAAACAAGGACAAAAAACCGTAGTGTGTCATTTAGTTGTTAACTCATTTCAAAGCAGGATTGGCAGCAAAAAAAAAGAATATCTCTTGGAGTGTGAAGTCAAATCAGGATACAACAGGATAGACATTTTATCTTGGTGCAAAGGTGAATCAGTGAACCCACCACACACTAGGACCATCGCAGCAAGATGGACACCCCTCCATGAGCCTGCCTCTGCCACAGGGTTCTTCCCAAAGGGAGCTTTTCCTTACTGCTATTCCCAAAGTGCTGACTCAAACAGGGTCATATGATTTCTGGGGTATTTTCTGTTTTTTCTTTTCTTTTTTGGTCTTATTTTAAAGTCTTTAGCTTACAGTATAAAGTGTCTTGAGGCGACTGCTGTTGTGATTTGGTGCTACAAAAATAAAATTTAATTGAATTTAAGAGAGATTAACAAACAAGTCTAAATACCATAAACAAACTGACCATCACACTAAACATATAATACAAGAAAATGTCGCTCAAATGTTTAAGACCTTGGAATTAAGTTCCTGCCTCCGGATTTCCTCATCATCAGTTAGCTAGATTTGGTTAAATAAGGCAGTGCCACGTCAGTGTCCATCCCATGTTGCTACTGAATGAAAACAAGAAGCCAGGTTTTCTAGTGTTGTGTAGTGTTGTGCTTTCACACACATAACATGTTTGCGAGCTAAATGTAAACTTGCTGTATTTCTCAGGGAGAGTAATAAAAACATGAAAAAAAAAGTTAATAATGCCAAAATTCGACTTGATTTCACTTCATAGATAAAAATTGACAGGTGAGCATTATCAGAAGTGGTATCGCTTTCTTCCACAGCTAGAGAGTTTGCTCTTTCCCACCAGTTCTTATTGTACGTAGATTGGTGGCAAGCTGACTTACATGATCAGCAACAATGTTTCTGCTCAATTCAATTCAATTCAATTCAATTTTATTTATATAGCGCCAAATCACAACAAAAGTCGCCTCAAGGCGCTTTATATTGTACAGTAGATAGCACAATAATAAATACAGAGAAAAACCCAACAATCATATGACCCCCTATGAGCAAGCACTTTGGCGACAGTGGGAAGGAAAAACTCCCTTTTAACAGGAAGAAACCTCCGGCAGAACCAGGCTCAGGGAGGGGCGGGGCCATCTGCTGCGACCGGTTGGGGTGAGAGAAGGAAAACAGGATAAATACATGCTGTGGAAGAGAGACAGAGATTAATAACAGATATGATTCGATGCAGAGAGGTCTATTAACACATAGTGAGTGAAACTGTGTAGCCAAACAGTTGGAAAAGTGGCATCGGATTTCTTCAGAGATCTGTGTGCATCATGGGCTCCCTGAATGGGCTGCCGCACTCATCGGTGTTATTGGTTTTATCGGTGTTATCAGGCTCATAGTTCAAAAAGCTTGCCTTTTATCTGGGCACATGATTTATGATGTTTCATCATGTAGGTTTTCACAAACTTTCCCTTTGCTGCCACAATAAAACTAGCCTTTACAGCAGCCTGGCTTTGTGGTTTCACTTGTGTGAACAAACCTGCTGTGACACCAGACAAAACTTCTACCTTCTTGAGCGTTGGTTTAGTGTCCAGATGCTTGTACCTGTCATGGTGTTTTGTTTTATAGTGTCTTTTTATGTTATATTCTTTCATTAAAAGCCACACCTTCTCTGCACAGAAGACAAAAAGCTGACAGTCCATTGTGGGATTTGTAGTAGATTTTTAGTGCATTGGCGCATGCAATTAATGGGTGGGCCAGTTCCAACAGTATGTCAATATTTCATGATAATTACCAGAGATAATTCCATTAGGTCAGATATGTATGTGTGTTTGGGTATTTCCCCAAGAACACACTTAGTCTTGAGCAAACAAGCAAACAGGGCTTTGCTTTCATTGGGAACAATGGTGTGTAGACTGTAGAGGAATTCATTGATGGTGGGGGTCTGCCTGTCATAAATGGCAATACCCCTTAGGGTGGAACAATAGAGTAGTGAAAAAGTACAGAAAGTGGGGTGACAAAAGGCATTCCCCCCCCAGTCTGTATAAGTGGCTGCATGAGGAAATGCTCCTCTGTTTTTTTGTGTGGCATGATGCCCTCTGCGAAGAGACTCTTTTGTTTTAAAATAAAAACATTACAAGAGTTCGTGACTTAAGAGTATTTCTTGTCAGCTGAGTAATAAAAGGATTGGAGAAATCGAGTGAAGATTTCAATATTGTGTCGAATTGTATGCACTTTTGCGAGTTACATGGTACGTTTAAGTTACTTTGTCTTTTGCAGACAGGAAGATGTAGACTATAGGCCAGTTAACCTTAGCATAGCTTTCCGTCACTCATTAACTTAGCTGGAACTCCCCACGTGGATTTGGGCAACCAAATAGAAAAGAGTGTGGCTGCTGCTGAGCCACCTCTTGGTCCTCCACCAGCCAAAAAATCACAAGTTCTGTGTGGAAGCATTTTACAATCAGTGCAGCAGATAAAACCAAACTGATATGTAATGTGTGCAAAAAGTCAAATCAGCAGAGGCAGATATCTCAAACATCTGTCAACATCTGCTATGCATAATGCACTATGCACTTAAAGCATCCTCTCCAGATACTGTCTGCCAACCCCGCCACAAGCACCAACCCCCCACCAGCACCAATTCATCATCACAGCCAGGTTCTGCCCCTGCAAGGCAGTTTCACTGTCTGTTCAGCATCCTCCAACAATGACAGGTGGTGGTGGGTTCATAATGTTCACAATGGTATTTTATTAGTTGTTGGTTTAACCATGGAGGAGGCATAGTTGTTATGTTATTTTGTTTTCAATGACGTTACATGTTCATTGCTGGATTTATGGAAAAACATCAACTAATACTGCATATCCATAATTATTATTATGGATATAATTAAAGAATACTTACACTATAACATCAATTAGAAGTGTAAAGCAAAAAACAGGATTTTTACACCTATTTTGAATTTTACTCGAATGCAAATACAAATGCTTTTCCCTCCTCAACAAATACAAATACAGATACAAATACTGGCTGCTTTGCACATGTCTAATAGCTACAAACACCTGTCTGCCCGTGTACTTTTGTTGCTTGTCTCAAAAAAGAAAAGGTCAGATTCGGAGCAGTGAGATTCCAGAGAATCCAGCACATTGTGCTGGATTCATCCAGCTCATCCAGTACATTCCAGCACTCTTTCTTGTGCTTCTTTTTCATCATGAAGGAGCAAGCAAATGCTGCTGCCAGTGCCTTAGCTAGCTTGCATTGTGCAAGTGCACAAATGCATTCATGTCTTTATCTCAGGAACTCACCTTCAATTCATTCAAGTGAGCTCTTCTTCCACCAACTAATGTGCATGGTTATCGCCATAGCAATGCAGCCAAGGGTCCCGTGATGTAATTGGTATACGACACAAACACTACAACAAAGGTGGATGATATACCTGCGGCTTTTTGTCAGACTCTGGGATTATGGCTTTGTTTTTTGTAGCCATTTTCCTCGTTGCTGGGTTTCAGAAATGGTGCTTTTGGTTTTTGTGAATGAGACGCTGTCATGACTCATCAAGTTGGGCCACTGACCAGCCCATACGGGGTCTACAATCTGACAATGTCACGTTTTAGTACCTGCTTGGATTGCTTGGAACCCTGGCAAAGGAGGTACTATTTTAGTACCTGGTACCAGGTACTATGACCAAATGGAAAAGCCTGAAAACCATGGTGAACTGTGGTGAGTCGATCCAAGTAAGCACCAATTGAAAAGTGGCTGTTATAACCATACAGTCTGCTGCGGACCCAGGCTTGAAGTCAATAAACAAACAAATAATGTACTTCAGTTTTGGAAGCAAAACCAGGATTGTGACAGTTATACAGAAAATACCTGCTTGGTTTTTATGCCAGTTCTAATCCATGAACTTTCATAGGCTATTATGTTGGGAATTTCCTTGTTGAACCATTCTTCAAATTTATGCAAACTCAGATATGCAAATTTGAAAGGAAGATAGTGGCTGGGAGTTTGCATGTAAAAACACTATGCAAAATAGTATGCACCTACATTTGCACACAAACAAACGGATATGTGTGACATTTACTTGATATAATACTTTGCTTTGAAACCCTCAAAACTTCATTTATAAAGTATGAAAATGTTGTCAATAACCACAGTGTAAATGTAATTATTAATCAAGGCTTGACCATTTATAGCTTTGTTTCTAAATTATATACTGTGGAGGAATAATGCTTCAGAAATTATTTACTAAGTATTTGGTAATACAAATAGCTTGATCACATTTTTTGCTTTTGATAGGGTAACATAAAAATGAATGGGTCTGTCAGCGTTAATGCCATCTTCACGATTAAACGTGGTTACAATTTTTAACACAACTAACCCCTGGAGCACAGAAGATAAGATAAGATAAGAAAACCTTTATTAGTCCCACGCGTGGAAAATTTCTTTTGTTACAGCAGTGGACAGTGCAAAGTTGCATAGAAAAATTAGAAGAAAAAACACTGGAATAATATATCTATAAGATACTGTACACAATAGAATAGAATAAAATAAAATACTATATACAAGCGAATAAAATAGAATACAAATGCTATATACAATATGAGTATAATACAACGATGCCAGAAAGAGTATTGCACTTAGTGTTATTGCTGTTGCACATGTGTGGGTGTGTGTGTTTGATCAGTTGAAGTCTTTGTTGTGGAGTCTGACAGCAGTGGGGAGGAAAGACCTGTGAAATCTCTCCGTCCCACATCGTGGGTGCCGTAGCCTGCCACTGAAGGAGCTGCTCAGTGCTGTCAGTCTCCTGCATGGGGTGGGAGATGTTGTCCAACAGGGATGACAGCTTAGCCGCCGTTCTCCTGTCACTCACCACCTCCACTGGGTCCAGAGGGCATCCTAGAACAGAGCTGGCCCTTCTGATCAGCCTGTTCAGTCTCTTCCTGTCCCCGGCAGAGATGTTGCCGCAGACCACACCGTAAGAAATGGCTGAGGCCACCACAGAGTCATAGAAATGGCCTGTATTTGTATAGCGCTTTACACATTCAGTCATCCACCCATTCACACACTGGTGATGGCAAGCTACATTGTAGCCACAGCCACCCTGGGGCGCACTGACAGAGGCGAGGCTGCCGGACACTGGCGCCACCCGGCCCTCTGACCACCACCAGTAGGCTACGGGTGAAGTGTCTTGAGCAGTTATGCTATCAGGGACAATCTAGACATGTGTGACAATACTGAACATGTCACATGACACACCTTAAACATCATGTGATCCACTCTCAGTCTGCACTTTCATTCATGACTTCATCAGGTTGAAATGAGCTTTGAAGAAACATCAGTTTAGTGCTGAAATATTCAAACGCTGCAGGAAGAAGAACAACAAACTGATGACGGATGTTTGCGTTTCAAACAGGAAAACCAGCAGGAATAAATCACGACCTGCCAGAGATTGGGGAGTTTCCGAGGTGCACCTGAACGCAGCACACAGTGTGTCAATGCTCCTGATTGTCCTCAAACGTCTCTTTGGGTGTTTCCTTCCTGCTCAAAGGTTACTTTCACTTTCCTGAACTTCGTGGAGTGGAGCTTGTTGTTGGTGTGTGTGAAGAAACTGTAAGTTTGTTTTGTTTCCTTCTTTAACTGTTTGTCTTTCGGAACTTTACTGTTTGTTCAGCTCATGTTTGATTTCTTCACACCACAAACTGTGTGTGTTTGTATTTCCGGTCTCTCCATTAAAGTCAGTGGTTGTGTCCCAATTCACGGTCTGCACGCTTGAAGTTACGCGCACTACGCGTACTACGTACGGTGCGTACTATAGAGATTGACAGACCACGTGACTTTCGCGCATTGCATGCCGGTAGGTGATGGCAAGACATCCAAATTACCGCATTAAATGCAAGCATTTGCAGCACCGCAAAACGTTTATTCTCACGTTCCAATACCATCTTGCTTTTTCTTTCCTCACCAAAAAAGGAATGTACAAAACGAAGGAGAACAATGCCGGTCCGTACAAAGACAGACTCGACGAAAAGGCAAAGAAAAGGTACGAGGAAAAAATCAAAGGAGTGAAAGGGTAGACCCTTACGAGCACACAGACTGGACAAAAGACGTCAGCGTGCTGCCCAACTTTCACCACGCTCAGATTTATAATTATACGGTTCTTGGAGTGAGTGCATACACTCATGAAGTTTTTAGTAACTTCAGGTCACTGCAACAAGCCCAGGTACAGTTTACTGACGGATGGGTACAGACCTTGAAATGCACCGTGTGGAACACAAGACCATCGTACGAACAAAGGTAAGTTTACCAGTCTCACAAAACGTCTTCATAAATACACATTCATTAACCGTTTATTAATATAACCTTTGAGCTCACGGTAATTAATTAGTAGTGGAAATAATTTCTGGTACGCATTACAGAAATGTAGCAGTGACAATAATATTGTATGCTGTAATCGTACTGGGCAATTAGTGAGATTTCCTGTGAATAAAAGTATATGTTGTTGTCTATGTACCATGGTAATAACAGAAGCGAAACGCAATATTCTGTCAGGACAATTTACCATTCATGCAAAGCTGCACATTTACTGTACATTCTGTCCTCACAAACACGTTTTTCTGCATTGACTGTTTCAGGTAAATCACTCCATGCGCCTCAGCCAAAAGCCTCTTCAGCCCTGGGTTATTCTGCAATCTAATGGGGACGTTGAAAGTGCACATTGCACATGCATGGCTGGTGTGGCAGAGAAGTGTGTACATGTGGCGGCTCTCCTTTACAAAGTTGACAGATGAAGGGCTGTCAGCTATCTGTCCTTCTGCAGCACTGTGAACGTCTGGACTAAAATGTTGCCTGTCGCTCAGGATTTCTTCTACAAAGTTGTGATGCCTGAGCTCTTGGCCAATCCAGAAACCAGTGTTTCACAAGGGCCACCTTCCATGGATGTTACCGTGACAAAAAAAAAAAAAAAAGAAAGACAAAAGCTTGCATAGAAACTAACCAGAAAGTATTTCAGTTACACCCATTCAGAGACAACTCTTATATTGAAGGAATTTCTTGTGATTTCATGTTTAGTGTCACATTAAGGTGGACCCATCTTCCTGTACTCTGCACTTTATGGTTTGTTATCTGTTGATCTGTTACGCACAGTGAATTATTAGAACGTGTTTAAATTGCTATAAATGTCTGTCACACCACTGCACTTTACAGCTGTGCTGTAAATTATCTTCTTTATGTCCATAATGGGCCAACGCAATCTTTCTTTTCAGTCTGTACTAATATACAGTGTCAGAACCAATACAAATAAAGTAAGTGTTTCACAAGTCTTTCATCAGGACTGTCTTTATTTATAACTGAAAACAGTGTTACATGTTACTATTGAAGCTTACAGGACAAAGGTAAAATAGTATGCCGTTGTGCATTTTTAGTTGATTTGTTTAAAAAACACAGCTGCACAACAAAACAAGAGCAAATTGGAAAACAGTTATTCATCACTTGCTTGCTTCATAACAACACTTGGGCACATATTTGTGAGCGCACATGATACAGCAACTATCTTATCCAGCAAAGTCATGTTCTCACCTTCGCATGGCACCACAAAACCTAAACTGATGGTGTCGTTTAGGATAGTGTACTTGGACCGTAGACAGCCTATAACGCGTTCAACATGGATCCTGACATGTGCCAGTTTTCGTGTGTCCTCCACATCTTTTGCTTGTAGCTGACTGCGACCCCGTGTAAATGCTGGAATTTTTAAAGTGGCACCCATTAATATGATATCAAAACCCCGGTCTGCGAGCACTATGTCCCCAGGTGAAAGCTTCTGTAGAAAGCCAGATGTTTCAGCTGTTCGTTATCACTCTTCCACGCCGGAATCCGATAAAAACCAATCGCATTTCCCGTCGACTTCACGCGGCTGTCGTTCGCCCGGCTTGTGCAGTTAATAATACAACAGCTTCTTGCCATTTTATGTTTCTTTTTATCGCTGTTTAACTGATTTCTATTGAAAGCCAAAGCTAGTACCTCCTGCCACCCCCTCCCAGAATCCTTTGCGGTTTTACCCCTGAATGACGTCACATTTTCAATCTCTATAAGTACGAGAAGTGCGGAAGTGAGAGGCTTGTGAAATGGGACGGTCTAGCCCTCGTCGCACTGTTCAGGTTGCCTAGCAACCATGATACCAACCACGAGAAATGTTTCATACAGCTTTGTGTGACATAAATGAAGGAGAAAAAATGTTTTGTTGGTCATTCATTTTTGTCATGACATCACTTTGATTAGTTGAGTATCTGAGGCTGAGACCACGGGACTGTAAAACATGATTGTTGGGCTTCATTTCTGTACTGAACAGTCATTTCAAGATCAGTTAGTAAATAATAATTAGCTAATGTTGTTCATGAGACTAAAATCATCTCACTGTGGTAATGTAAATATAATATGGACAATATTATATGTATTGTCAGATTATTATTACAGGATATATTACAGCAGTGAGCTTGAACTCTGGGTCAAAGATTCAAGTTGCAGTTATTTATATTTCCTATCACCTTAAATCTTCACTCAAAGATAAGTATCTTTGACAGTGCATTTATAGATGTATTATACTTAAGAGACAAATATTGTTTGTTTAATATGTTGGCATTATTACATTTGGCTCAATGCTTACATATATGTGTAAAAAGAAAATGTACGAGCTGTGAAAACTGTTTCTGATAGAATGAAGAGTAGACTGATATATGAAATATTCCTTTATTGGGTGAGAAAATCAGACCATGTCATAACTGCTTTAAGTCATACAGAATAGATATCAGAGCCTTAAACAGGCCGACTTCTGCTAAATGGGTCAAACTGGGCAGAAAGTCTACAAACACATAACATCCTTATAGAATATGATGTAACACTATAGATCAACTAACCTCAGAATATATAAAGCATATAAACAATTACAGCAATATGATGCAACAAACACAGCAGTGCTACTAATCCAAAATACTCAAAGCTTCATAGAACTGAAACAAACATTTATTTTTAGCTCCATTCTGCTGCTGATACATACTTTAGGTTTCTGAATATTAAACTTGTTGCTGCCTTTCATAGTGTGTAACTTGAAGGCCCTGAGTACTTTCTCCCACACTGAAAACACTGGAATGATCAAATTATTTGAACATTACCTAATAAGACTGATTCAGGACAGACAATTAGTTATGTTAAACTTTCCTAGCAGTCCTTCACAAACAGGGAACAGTCTGTCTATTCTCTCCATCTGTCAGCTGCTGCTGGCTCTTCCTCCTCCTCTTCCTCACACACTGCTGAGTTTGTCCTGGTGGATCATCAGGGGTGCAAAGCCTCACAGATGATGTGCAGCAGTGGCTCCCTCAGTCTGTCCTCACTCTGGACACTTGCAGTTGTCACACATGGAAATCAAATGTGTGATAAGCTGCAGGATTCAAACACAAGTGTAACTTATAAATACATGTTCATACTTTTATTCCACAATCAGAGAGAAAGAAACAGAGAGAGAGTGCAGGACAGACAGACAGGTGACAGTCTCAGGTGTATACACTGCTACAAAACAGCACAAGAGAAGGAGGATTTAGTGTTTGTGTTATTACGAGTGCTAAACAAGAGAGTTCCAGATGGTGCAGTGGACACATGTGTGACTCTGTGATTAAAGCATCTTTCTTTCAGCTTAACGAGTGAACCGTCAGCTCGTTCAAACACACGTTAAAGTCCGTTTGGCTCGACACCACCGAACAGAGGCAGCAATATAACATAGCTAACATTAACAGTGCAGTGAATCCTGCTTGTGCCGTCATATTCAGGACTGCAAACCGAGCAGCATCACTGACTTTCAGCTTGTTGTGTTTGTGGATATATGACTGACTTTAATTATCCATAAAATCATCACATTCTCTGTAAGATTAAGGTCGACTATATATATATTTAGAAGTAGAGGCTTTAAAACCAAGTTACCGCTGAAAGTACAAACATCACTAATGTCACATAACTTTGCCGACATGTGGCCAACAGTAATGTTTTAATGTTCTTAAACATTCGCACATAAATAAGTGACATCATATTCAGAACTTACTTTTGACAGTTCACTCTTCGGCCGCTCCCTTCTGCCGTATTTTGCGGCAAAATTATCCACACCCACCGCCGCGCTATGGATTGTGGGATATATGGGGCCACGAAGCGTGCACCGGACCACGCTTGATATTTGGGGAAATCGACGGCGCATTTGGAGTACGCATTTGAAGTACACTTTGAATTGGGACAGCCGTCGTCGCGTGGCGGTGACGTAATCGCACTTAAAATGCGTACTTCAAGCGTGCAGACCCTGAATTGGGACACAGCCAATGGCCGTTTATCAATGCCCAAGTACGCGAGCACGGACTCGCGATATGTACAATTGGAACACCTGCGTACGTGATGATGTCACAGGTCCGGAGTTTTTACTGCCGTCCCCTCCTAATTTAACTGTGAGTAACATGTTATGAAGCTTAACTTTAATCACAGCCAAACCAGTTTACTCAGGAACAAATAAAACACTGAAATAAACCAAACATTAACATTTAGAAGTGATCTAAGTAACTTATATATCATTTTTAACCTCAGTAGTGAAACCTCTATTAATAAAAATAGTGTACATGTACATACGTGTACATACCTTAATAAAAACAAGCAGGTGAGATGTTAGAACGCTTTTATTTCTATTTTTAGTGGACACTCAATACTATAGACAGCTGCTGGGGTTTCTTTAACCTGAGTAGTGAGAAGACCGCGAGCCGGGGGGGGGGGGGGGGTGAAAATGATGTGCCGGGAGTCCGCTGTTGAGTATTGGACGAAATGCATTCTGGGATATATAGCTGTCCCAAGTCCACACCGATGCATGCTCGATAAAACGGGCAGATCGAGAACACATCCGGGACTTTTCGCGTTCTCGACTTGATGCGTACTTCGAATTGGAACAGTACTTGGTCTCCGACGCAAGTACGCACAAGTACGCATATTGATAAACGCCCATTGACTGTAGAAAACATGGACGACGCCACAGCTCCCCAAAAATGAAGCCAAAACGTCTCTATCGCCCCCTGGTGTCTGGCTGCAGTATAGGTCATAAACCCCGCCTCCTCCATGTTAGCGGATGGGACTGGGGTCAGAGTAAAATAAATTTATTCTTCTCAGATAATTTTTTTCCAAAGATTCTTTCTTTTGTTGTCTTCAGTCTTCCTGGTGTTTCTTAAATGATGCCTCTCTCAGTGGGTCAACAGAACATCTGGCACAGGACAGCTGTGATGAAACCTCTGGACCCAGGAAACCCAGCTTGGTCCTGATGGTCTCCCTCACTAGTTTCTCCCCAGGGTGGATGTAGCTGTTGATATAATATGGCCTCTATTATTAAATAAAAAGAACAAATTACACATATCTGAAACCTTCTGCTGCTGTTTTTATTTAAAGTTTCTATGTTAGCAGGCTGTAGAGGGCTCTGTGAGTGTAATGGATCCAAAACTTTTTAAATTTTTCATGTCTGTTTGTCTGCCAGACATTGTGCAGGTGACACAGGGGGAGGAGTCTGTCAAGCTGCCCTTTAAAACCACAGCTGACCTTCCTCAGGACGTCACAGTGGAGTGGACTGACTCCAAAAACATGAAGGTCCACGTGTATGAGAGTGGAAAAGATAAGCCAGACAAACAGCACCAGGATTACAGAGATCGCACAGAGATGAAGAAAGATCCACTGAGAACTAAAGACCTCAGTCTGACCCTGAAACATCCCATCGACACTGACAGTAAAGTCTACACCTGCACCGTCTACAACAAAGATGGACACATCGAGATACAGAAATCAGTGACTCTCAGTGTCAGAGGTGAGTGTGACAGCTGTTTGTCCACAGTAACTGAAAAACAGGAGTGAAGAGCTGCAGGTTACACAGCTGAGGAGATGATGGAGGATTAACCTCACTCATGTCTGTCTCTTTGTTTTTTGCTTTTTTTTTTCTCAGTTTCTCAGACAGAGGTCGTGGGGCTGACACAGGAGAAAGAGTCTGTCGATCTTCCCTTTAAAACCACACCTGACCTTCCTCGGGATGTCACAGTGGAGTGGACTGACCCCAAACACATGAAGGTCCACGTGTATGAGGATGGAAGAGATCAGCCAGACAAACAGCACCAGGGTTACAGAGGTCGCACAGAGATGAAGAAAGATCCACTGAGCACTGGAGACCTCACTCTGACCCTGAAACATCCCATCGTCATTGACAGTAAAGTCTACACCTGCACCGTCTACAACAAGCATGGACACATCCTGCTACAGAAATCAGTGACTCTCATTGTCAGAGGTGAGTGTAACAGCTGTTTGTCCACAGTATGAATCACAGATGTGTAAACCTCTGAGTGTTTCCAGCTGTTTGCAGCTGTGTGAGAATCAAAGCTGCACAGCTGTTTGTGCAGCCTCACACATCAACACACAACAGTTCAGCTCCAAGTCAGACAAACACTGAAAACAGGAGCTGCTGGTTACACAGCAGAGGACAGGATGGACCATCAACCTCACTCATGTCTGTCCTGTGTTCATGTTCTGCTCTCAGCTCCATGGATGGAGATAGTGGAGTTGACACAAAGGGAGGAGTC
>NW_027051898.1:0-51489 GCF_036321145.2 Pelmatolapia mariae
GTGTTTGAGCAGGGACAGGAAGTGATACTATACCGCAGAGCGAGCGAACACCAATCTTATCGCAGTTGATTATCATTTAGAACCATTTTAAACATCAACTGATTGAATCCGTGAACTGAAAACGTGTTTGTGAGTGAAAGAGACAGACATGTACAGACTGAACTATCTGTTCAACAGTCAGATTTTTTCTCTAACAGGAGACACTCTTTACACTCAGCACAGGACACTGAGGAACCAGGAAACAAGAACCCAAATCCAGGATAAAGAGTTTGAGTGAATGTGGTGTTGAAGGTGTGGAGGTGGATCAGAGTGTCAGAGGAGACTCTGTAGAAGGACAGAGTGCCAGCAGGACAGTCCACATACACTGCTGCTCTGTTAGAGACGAAGGAGGAGGAGGAGGAGGAGGAGGAGATGAGTGGTTCGTTTGTTATTGTGAAGGACAGAATGAGGAGCACCATTATAGCAGTACAGGCTCCAGGACTGATCATTCCGTCCAAACACACGGTCATCACTGACTCCTTTCCTTCTAATGCTTCTGTAACTCACTGATATATAAACCTCTCCTCTCCACTTGACCTCCCAGTAACAGCGACCAGTCAGACCATTTCTACACAGCAGCTGAGGCCAAGCTTCAAATCTGTCTGGATGATCAGGATATGACTGAACCTCCTCCACATGTGTCACCTTCCTGTTGTTGTCAGACAGTTGGAGGTTTGTGTTCACTGTGGTTTGTGTCGATTGTGAGTTGACGGGAATCTGATGGAGAGAACAAACACAATCCAGCTGCAGTTATTGATCCATCATCTGTTCATTGATTGACACTTTGATGATGACTCCTGACATGATGAAGATGGTTGAATGTGTGCTGCTTTGTTTTCATGAATCACATTAAAAACACACTTACACTTCCTCAGACCTGGTCTCAACCATCGGACTCCAGCAGGCTCCACCCTGAAAGGAAGAGGGGTCAGAGCAGCACAGTCAGCATGCACACATGGACATTACATGGTTCTCATACACATGAACATTCACAGTGTTCATCAAAGTGAAAGCCCGGGGGAATGAATTGTCTGTGTGTCTGTTTTTTTGTTAACAACACTCTGTATCGTCTGCCTGAAGGAAGAAATGTGAACAGTTTATCTCCATGATGTGAAAGGTCTGTAGAGATGTGTTTGTCCCTCATTCTGGACCTTTACAGGTCCTGGATGGAGGAAAGACAGCACAGATGAGCCTCTCTAAAGACCTTATTGTCTGGCCCCGTCATGCTTCATGACTGAGGCCAACCAGACAGTGATTGATGGAAACAGGACAGACTGGATGATGCCATTTCTCCAGCCTGCACAGGGTTATATCTTTGGATTTGTTCTGACACATTCATCAACACCACATCTCCAGTCATTGGAGGAAATATCAGAGCAGAAAAAAGTCACATTTTTACTGGAAAAACCATAACTACACAATAAATGCACACCAACTACACACCAACTACACACCAACTACACACCAACTGCACACCAACTACACACTAACTACACACCAACTGCACACCAACTACACACTAACTACACAGTAACTACACACCAACTACACACCAACTACACACTAACTACACACCAACTACACACCAACTACACACCAACTAAACACCAACTGCACACCAACTACAAACTAACTACACACCAACTACACACCAACTACACACCAACTGCACACCAACTACACACTAACTACACACCAACTGCACACCAACTACACACTAACCACACACCAACTACACACCAACTGCACACCAACTGCACACCAACTGCACACCAACTACACACTAACTACACACCAACTGCACACCAACTACACACTAACTACACACCAACTGCACACCAACTACACACTAACTACACATCAACCACACACTAACTACACACCAACTACACACTAACTACACACCAACTACACACATACTGCACACCAACTGCACACTAACTACACACCAACTACACACTAACTGCACTACACACCAACTGCACACCAACTACACACCAACTGCACACCAACTACACACCAACTGCACACTAACTACACACCAACTACACACTAACTGCACTACACACCAACTACACACCTGGGCGCATGTGATTAGAGGATCACCAGGGGGTCCTTTGTCCCTCCTTGGGGGGATACTCCCACTGAGTTTAAATCTGGGACTCTCGGCCATTTGACCTTAGAACTGAAGAAGCTTCTCGGATGAGAGGTGAAACGTCTTCAAGCAACTTAAAGAAGTCCAGACGCTTTTTTCTTTGCAAACTCCTTTGACTACGATGACCTGGATGACTGAGAACCTTCACAGACATACATTAAGTTATAATAATCGTGCGATGAAAAATAGCGTTTATAATGGTTTTCAATGGGGCGTTTTTTGCCCCTAGGGCTAAAGGTGGATGCATGTTTGTAGCTTAGTCACATTAAGCTAATATAATGAACTCAGACCGCAATTCTAAATTTAAAAAAAAAAAAAATTCCACTATTAATACTGGAGACTGCCGTTGAAGCCTGATGGTGACACTTTATGGTGAAGAAGTTAATTGCAGTAACAGGAATGGTTGGCTTATGATGCACTGGACATTTCCGTTAGTGCGTTTATGGAGCCACTGTAAGTAATAACAGGTTTATTACCTGTCAGGGCCTTTGTGGTTATTAGTTAATTGCATGGCCTGTTAATTATCCCCAGAATACCAGAGTATTCATCTCCTGGTATATCATATGGCCTCTTTACATTTTCTCCAATCATCTCTGCTTTTAGAGTCTTGCCCCATCTGCAGGCAGTCCAAGAGAAACTGCCTCTGCCATTTTCTTCTGCTTAATCTTTGATTTTTCTCTTCACTTTCTCCATTGGGTCTGTTTGGACGCACTTTCCAGAAAACAGCAACATTTCTTGTGCCCCACTTTTCAAATTGTGCATCTTACTTCAGCTTAATGTGTTTACTGATTTGTTTTTACACAGGTCATATAAAAAAAGTGTCTGACATCAAAATTCCTACCAGAGGCTGGACAAGGTTAAATTGAAAGACAGCACAGGCACTAATAATAGCAGCACAGGACTTAAGCACACGGTCCATAGAGGCTGGGGTCTACCACACCAGGTGTAGGCTGTTTAAAGATGTCCTTTTACTCCTAGTGTACTTACACTGATTATCCATCCAGACTAAATCTATAGTCTCCATCTGACTCAGACTCCGTGGACAGTAATTCAACTGAATACATTTTAATGTCACTATCTAAATGTAGTCTGCAGACATTATACAAAGCAGACATTATAACATGAAAAGGATTGGTCCCAGCAGAGGACCCTGTGGAACTACTTAACAATGTGTTCACTGTGATCAACAGTTTTTAATGCTGCAGTGAGGTGTAGCAGGACAAGCTTAGTGGTAAGTCCCCTGAAAAAGTTTCGATGTGCTGTTTCTGTGTAAATTACTGGTTTGTTTGAACAAGTTCATCAGCTCAACCATAAATACTCCAAAACAATTTCTTTGTGACTCACTGTGATTTTGCATTTTGTAATATTAGCATGTCAAACTCTACATTCTCTACACAGATGAGAAATGAAGTGTATTTAATAATAAAAGTTATCTCTCAGAGACAAAGTTAGTGTCTCATTCAGGTATGTATCTGCGTAGCCTCATACACATGCAGTGCTCATATTTGCTGTTTTGTGGGTCACTCAGACCTCTTCCTGACAGGGGCAGCAATTTCATTCAAAGCTACATTCACTGATACACTCTGCTAGAGCTCCAACCAGGAGGGTACACACGTGATCCAGGGAAAAAAAATCTAATTAGTATTTTTGTGCTGAAACTTGAACATATACGTTCTCTTAGATAACTATTAGGAGG
The DNA here is from genome assembly GCF_036321145.2 of Pelmatolapia mariae. NCBI lineage: Eukaryota > Metazoa > Chordata > Actinopteri > Cichliformes > Cichlidae > Pelmatolapia > Pelmatolapia mariae. Next base: position 3,891 of record NW_027051898.1, read on the forward strand.
TGTCAAAGTAGTAAAATACGGGACCTTTGGGTTAGATATAAGGTGATTTGACAAATCATGTCTGCTGTAAATGAGTAAGCCATTTATCGATGTGACTCAAGTTTTAAATCATCATCAGAAAAGACTGAATCCTGACCTGAGAATTCCCAGTGTACACTTTGGACTTTCCACCGCAGAAAATAGAAGCTTCAGTCCTGAATCCTGCAGGTTGTTGTTACCCAGGTCCAGCTCTCTCAGACTAGAGGACTGGGAGCTCAGCACTGAAGACAGCGTTTCACAGCTTCTGTCTGACAGGTTACAGCCACTCAGTCTGAGAAAATGATGACAAGAAGACATGAAACACTTGTGTTAAAGTATATTCATGGTGGCATAAGGAGCTACTACATTTATAATATTTCAACACTGTTTCAGGAAATGCTAGAATCCTTATTGCTTTATGTTACAAAAGAGTGGCAGTTTACTGTGACTTATTATATGAATATTTTCCAAATGAAATTGATTAAATGACGTTAATTGATTAAAACATCGATATCACTTGATCTGACCTCAGCGTTTCCAGTTTGCAGTATTGACTCTTCATCCCAGCAGACAGAAACTTCAGTCCTGAATCCTGCAGGTTGTTGTTAGCCAGGTCCAACTCTCTCAGACTAGAGGACTGGGAGCTCAGCACTGAGGACAGAGCTTCACAGCTTCTGTCTGACAGATTACAGCCACTCAGTCTGAAATCAAGCGGGAAGGGAGACAAGATCAACAAAACACAGCTTTATTGCTTTTTTGTTGTTTTTAAGCGGAAATCAGTGAGGTCCTGGTAGATTCTGTTCTTTTTGTTTATTACCCAATAACACACACATACACTAATATTCGTGACTTTTGTAATAGTAGCATTTATAATGCAAAGCAAAAGCGATCACAGATTGAAGGGGCCTGAACACTACAATACAGTGACTTTTAAGATGACCTGTTCTTTGAATTTCCAACAACAGATTTCTCCAAACTTACAGTTGAAAATAATTCTTTATCTCATACTGAATCTTGGTGCACCTCCCCCCAGTTTATTAAAATGAAGTGGTACTGAAGTTGCTGTTAGTGATGTGTGATACCACTGATTTCCTTTCTCATCCAATACAAGGTAAAATTCGGGCTGGTATCTGCGATACTGATGAATCCGTATAGCCGGCAATAAGTCGGTCTCGTTTCTGGTGGGTGATGGGCTCCGCCAGGGCTGCCTTGCCCTTTGTCACTGATTCTGTTCATAATTTTTATGGACAGAATTTCTAGGCGTAGCCAAGTGGCGGAGGGCTTTCACTTGGGAGGTCTCAGAATCTCATCTCTGCTTTTCGCAGATGATGTGGTTCTGTTGGCTGCATCGGGTGATGGAACGGTTTGCAGCCAAGTGTGAGGCAGCGGGAATGAGGATCAGCACCTCCAAGTCTGAGGCCATGATCCTCAGCCTGAAAAGGGTGGAGTGCCCACTCTGGGTCAGGGACGAATTCCTGCCCCAAGTGGAAGAGTTTAAGTATCTCGGGGTCTTGTTCACGAGTGATGGGAGAAGGAGGCGGGAGAACAATAGGTGGATTGGTGCTGCGGCTGTAGTGTTGCGGACCATGTACCGATCCATCGTGGTGAATAGAGAGCTGAGTGTAAAAGTGAAGCTCTCAATTTACTGGTTGATCTACGTCCCTACCCTCACCCTATGGTCACAAGCTGAGGGTAGTGACCGAAGAGTAGAGTTGCTGCTCCTCTGCATCGAAAGGAGCCAGCTGAGGTGCTTCGGGCATCTGACAAGGATGCCTCCTGGGCCAGGTTTTCCGGGCATGTCCCACCAAGAGGAGGCCCCAGGGCAGACCCAGGACACAGTAGAGAGATTATATCTCTCGACTGGCCTGGGAACGCCTTGGTAATCCCCCGGACAAGCTGAAAGAGGTGGCTGGGGAGAGGGGGCTGAGCTTCTCTGCTTGGGCTGCTGCCCCCGCAACCTGGCCCCGGATAAAGTGGAAGAAAATGGATGGATGGATGGTGCTATTTTCTCTCTCTTTCTTATATTAAATATTTTGAGTGATATTTTTGTTATTCAAAGCCAACAGCTGCTGTTTTACTCCCACTACAATGAATATTTTTAAAATAGCTAGTCTACAGTCAACTTTAAATGCTCTACAATTTGAACAAATGGGATTCTGTGGTTTTAAAGATGCAGTGAATTCCCATCATTTAAACATAGACACAAAAACCCTAAGCCTGGATTTAAGTCACTTTACAAAGTTTAGCAACCATGCTATACAACACTTCCAGCTCCATATTTCCTCCCTCTACACAGGGATAGTAGCTGCCTTCAGCACTACTCTGTGTTAACATTTAGTGTTGGACGAGGTTGTCACCCCTGCCACATTTCTCACAACTAGCATCTTGGCAGTTTGTGGAGCTGAAATATCTTCACACATGACTCGCTTGTGATCATCACCTGAGTGAGCGAGCACACGTCAGCTGTGAAGCATTTTTACAGCTGTATTTCACACATTACTGTGAAAGGTGGGAGAAGTTGTTCCTACTAATCATTTAGACAATCCCAACAATGCAGTTACTTTCAACTGTGTTCCTGTTAATAATAAACAAAAAAATACCCCAAATTACTAAATTTAATTAATTCAATTCAATTCAATTCAATTTTATTTATATAGCGCCAAATCACAACAAAAGTCGCCTCAAGGCGCTTTATATTGTACAGTAGATAGCACAATAATAAATACAGAGAAAAACCCAACAATCATATGACCCCCTATGAGCAAGCACTTTGGAGACAGTGGGAAGGAAAAACTCCCTTTTAACAGGAAGAAACCTCCGGCAGAACCAGGCTCAGGGAGGGGCGGGGCCATCTGCTGCGACCGGTTGGGGTGAAAGAAGGAAAACAGGATAAAGACATGCTGTGGACGAGAGACAGAGATTAATAACAGATATGATTCGATGCAGAGAGGTCTATTAACACATAGTGAGTGAGAAGGTGACTGGAAAGGAAAAACTCAATGCATCATGGGAATCCCCGGCAGCCTACGTCTATTGCAGCATAACTAAGGGAGGATTCAGGGTCACCTGGTCCAGCCCTAACTATATGCTTTAGCAAAAAGGAAAGTTTGAAGCCTAACCTTGAAAGTAGAGATAGTGTCTGTCTCCCGAATCCAAACTGGAAGCTGGTTCCACAGAAGAGGGGCCTGAAAACTGAAGGCTCTGCCTCCCATTCTACTTTTAAATACTCTAGGAACAACAAGTAGGCCTGCAGAGTAAGAGCGAAGTGCTCTAATAGGGTGATATGGTACTACAAGGTCATTAAGATAAGATGGGGCCTGATTATTTAAGACCTTGTATGTGAGGAGCAGGATTTTGAATTCAATTCTGGATTTAACAGGAAGCAAATGAAGGGAAGCCAAAACAGGAGAAATCTGCTCTCTCTTTCTAGTCCCTGTCAGGACTCTTGCTGCAGCATTTTGGATTAACTGAAGACTTTTCAGCGAGTTTTTAGGACATCCTGATAATAAAGAATTACAGTAGTCCAGCCTGGAAGTAATGAAGGCATGAACTAGTTTTTCAGCATCACTCTGAGACAGGATATTTCTAATTTTAGAGATGTTGCGCAAATGGAAGAAAGCAGTCTTACATATTTATTGTAATAAATTCTAGAACAGAAATATCAATATATATCAATAAACAACAATCAACACACCATGCCCAGCAGCCTGGACACCCTTGATTCAGGTGAACCAGCCCAAGGCTACATACCGAGAGAAACGACAAAAGAACCAAATTCCCAAAAATCCAAACACAGAAATATTAGCACACACGTGATTCTGCACATGGATCCATCCTACCAACCAACCTCAGATCTCCATGCATGCTCACATCAATGCACATACATTTGCAGACATACAGATTTTAATGTTCTGCTTTTAGAGTTTAACGAGAGTGTTTGATGTGGGTTCATAGATCAAAACATTTTAAGCTCCTTAAGTGTTTAAAGGCTGTATCAAAAGTTCATTCAAGTTACAATATTGTGGTCAAAAGTTTTTCTTTTACACTATACAACTATGTAGGCTCATGCCCAGCAGTCATTTTACAACTAAAGCTATGATCACATATTTACTCACAGAGCTTTGTTGGAGGCTTTGACCACTGGCAGCAGCCTCAGAAGAGCCTCCTCTGAAGCAGAGTATTTCTGCAGGTCAAACACATCCAGATCTTTTTCTGATGACAGTAAGATGAAGACCAGAGCTGACCACTGAGCAGGAGACAGTTTATCTGTGGAGAGACTTCCTGATCTCAGGGACTGTTGGATCTCCTCCACTAGAGAACGATCATTCAGTTCATTCAGACAGTGGAACAAATTGATGCTTTTCTCTGCAGACAGATTCTCACTGAGCTTCTCCTTGATGTACTGGACTGTTTTCTTATTGGTCTTTGAGCTACTTCCTGCCTGTGTCATCAGACCTTGTAGGAGAGTCTGATTGGTCTGCAGTGAAAGACCCAGGAGGAAGCGGAGGAACAAGTCCAGGTGTCCATCTGGACTCTGTAAGGCCTTGTTCACAGCACTCTGGTGGAGAGACTCTTTTTTTCTAAAAAAGCTCGACCGCTTGGAGGTTGTTTGTTGTTGTTCCAGCAGATTGAGTCCAGAGTTGATGAAGGTCAGATGGACATGAAGAGCAGCCAGAAACTCCTGAACACTCAGATGGATGAAGCAGAACACCTTGTCCTGGTACAGTCCTCTCTCCTCTTTAAAGATCTGTGTGAACACTCCTGAGTACACTGAGGCTGCTCCTGATATCGATGCCACACTCTGTCAGGTCTGATTCATAGAAGATCAGGTTTCCTTTCTGCAGCTGATCAAAAGCCAGTTTTCCCAGAGACTCAATCATCTTCCTGCTCTCTGGACTCCAGTGTGGATCTGTCTCAGCTCCTCCATCATACTTGACCTTCTTCACTTTGGCCTGAACCACCAGGAAGTGGATGTACATCTCAGTCAGGGTCTGGGGCAGCTGTCCTCCCTCTCTGGTTTCCAGCACATCCTCCAGAACTGTAGCAGTGATCCAGCAGAAGACTGGGATGTGGCACATGATGTGGAGGCTTCGTGATGTCTTGATGTGGGAGATGATCCTGCTGGCCTGCTCCTTATCTCTGGATCTCTTCCTGAAGTACTCCTCCTTCTGTGGATCAGTGAACCCTCTGACCTCTGTCACCATGCCAACACAGTCAGGGGGGATCTGATTGGCTGCTGCAGGTCGTGTGGTTATCCAGAGGCGAGCAGAGGGAAGCAGTTTCCCCCTGATGAGGTTTATCAGCAGCACATCCACTGAGGTGGACTTTCTAGGGTCAGTTAGGATTGTAGTTTTGTGGAAGTCCAGAGGAAGTCGACACTCATCCAGACCATCAAAGATGAACACAACCTGGAAGTCTTCAAAGCTGCAGATTCCTGCTTCTTTGGTTTCAGTAAAGAAGTGATGAACAAGTTCCACCAAGCTGAACTTTTCCTCTTTCAGCACATTCAGCTCTCTGGAAGTGAATGGAAATATGAACTGGATGTCCTGGTTGGCTTTGTCGTCAGCCCAGTCCAGGGTGTGTTTCTGTGTTAAGACTGTTTTCCCAATGCCAGCCACTCCCTTTGTCAGCACTGTTCTGATTGGTTCATCTCTTCCAGGTGAGGCTTTAAAGATGTCTTCTTGTCTGATTGTTGTTTCTGGTCTGTCTGGTTTCCTGGATGCTGTTTCAATCTGTCTGACCTCATGTTCATCATTGACCTCTGCAGTCCCTCCCTCTGTGATGTAGAGCTCTGTGTAGATCTGATTCAGAAGGGTTGGGTTTCCTGCTTTAGCGATCCCCTCAAACACACACTGGAACTTCTTCTTCAGGGCAGATTTAAGGTTACGATGACAAACTGCAGCTTGAAGTTCTGAATGAGAAGGAAAATAAACACTCAATTCCAAAAAGAACTAATCTTTAAAACATGTTGCTCCATCTCTTAAGATATCAGTAAATATTCATTTATCCAGCAGTTTAAATCTTTAGATAAATCCTCTTACTGCTGTGCAGACGGTCAGCCAGCTCCTCCTGCTTCATTCTCCTCAGGAAGTCCACTGCGATCTTCACAAATGCCTCTCTGCTGCTGCTTCTCTGACTCTCTAAGCATTCTGGGTAATCTGGACTCAGAACCTTCTGGATCTTCTTCAGCTCGTTCTTCACAAAAGTGATGATGTTGTCCTCCAGCAGCTGGAACAGAATATTTATGAATGAGCCAATCAGACTGAAATCATGGAGCCAAACATCAGATCCATGTTGGACACACAGACAATCCACTGGTCTACAAAGAGCAGCATGGAGATGACTGTGAACAGAATAGATGTAACAGTAGTTGTTGTTCATGTACAGACCATAAATATGGAGTCCAGCTGTGTTTGATGCTGCTGGCCAGACTGACCACTGGGAACCTCTGAGCTGTGCTGGTCCACTCTGTGGAGGAACCATGAAGGATTAGATCAGCACAGGATAAAGATCCAGGAGTTTCTGCTCAAATAACATCATCTGAATCAAGTCTGTCAAGTTTTAAATTCTCAGATTGTGAACATATCAGTAATTTTCAGTCTGTTTTCATGGACGTCCTTTCAGTGGTGATGTCAGGGATGATTTTGAAGCAGCTCATTAAACTGAACCATCAGCAGATCACTGCTCCAAAACCAGAACATGATCAGAGGTCTCCCTCCACCACCAGAACACCAGCTTTACTAACGTGGTAGATCAGTGTAGTACAGATCAATAACTGATGAGTCATTTGATCAAAATCACTGAGTGCTTCACATCTGACCCTGTGATGCTTCTGTTGACATTTTGCATATTTAATGAATGTCTGACAGTTTTACATTCATTCTATGAATACAGTGAAATGTTGTGTTATAGTCTCCATGTTTTTTCCAGCATCATAAATTCTTAAGTTCAGAAAATTAGATTCTTTTTTCACAGCTGAAAAACAACAACATTTATTCTCTATTGAAATCTGCATCGTCCACTCCAAAGGTCAGAATCTGAAGGTCACATCTGGTTTTGTTCCCTGTGATTAACTCTGAGCATCAGTATGGTGGGATTTATCCACTACATCCACACCACTGTGGTTCAGTGTTGTCCTGATGGAGTAACAGCAGCCAGTATGATCCAGGCTTTAGCTGCTGGGTCTCTGTGTGACCTCTCAGACTGTTTAACAGATCAGACACAAAGAGAATCAGAGCAGCTCTTTAAAGGCAAACATGAACCCACTCAGGTCACACTTTCCCCACAGATATGAACATCATTGTCCTCAAACAGCAAATGACCAAGTCGAACATTTGGATCTTTTCTCTTTCATTGTTTTCTTTTTATGAATCTTTGTAACAATCTGAGGATGTTTCAGGTCAGATTTATCCAGGAAAACACAAACACAAACAGATGGACAGCTGGACCCTGCAGACTGTGTCCTCTGAGCTCTGCAGACACAAACATGATTGAAGCAGCTGTGATCACACAGACTGCAGATAATGCAGCTGTTTCCTGTCAGTAACAGTCCTCTTAGATTAGAGTTCAGCTTTTTACAGGAAAACAAATTTCCCTGAATGCAACAGTGAGAAACAGTCTGCCTGTGTGGCTGTGATAGATGCTGTTAGGAGTGTTCATGTGTTTGCAGTTAGACGAGATGTTACCATCATGGAGATGTTAACAAATCCTGCAGCATCACGTGACACAAACACTTTGTGTTCCTGTCATCTGCAAGCAACAGGAAGTTCATTAATAAAGGCAGGATGGAGACGTGACTGTGATGGTTCTCCTTCATCCAGCTGTTACACACACATCTGGGCTCACACGATGAGCCTTTGTCTAATAAAGCAGCTGCTCTCTGAACACTTTACTGAAGAGGAGCTGCACAAACCTTTGTTTGCTTTCTAGAGCAGCGTATCATCCTCACAGAGCACACCTGGCATGCTTGTTTCTGTTAGCTTAGCCACCAGGCTAAAGTCAAACTACCCAGTGCTAGCAGCTGTTTCTATCATAGTTTAGGATCCAGATGTGTGAGGTTGAAATTTACACATGTGATTAAAACAAATAGATAAAAACAGCCAATTCTGTCCACATGTATCAGATAAACTGACAGTTACAGCTGAAGCGGTGTCCTTTGAGACACTGCTCTCCTACAGAGATGCATTTTAAATCAGACACCAAAGTGACATCAGTTCATGTTACTAACAGCTCACCTCTCTGCAGCAGACCCCTGTTGGACTCTAAAATTAACAGGTTCATCTTTTGACGTGTCACTCTGTAAGGACACAGAGCTGGGTGGAGGTCCAGGTGGGTTCCTGTGAATAATGATGGAGCAGTGATGTGAGTGCTGAGCTGTGACATGGAGAAGAGTCATGGACAGTTAGAGATGGTCATCTCACCTCTGAGCTTTGGTCTGGCTCTCATGTTCCCCACACAGAGTGCTTTTAGAGGGAGGGACTCCCTCCTCTCTGTCCTCCATGAATTCTGGAGAATATTTAACAGACGAACATGAACTCTGACCCTTCATAAAACAACTTGAGGGTCAAACTGGAGTCCAGCGTCTGAAGCAGGTTCTCATATCAGGACTCCAGTTCTTCTAGTTTGACTGTGAGTCTGTTCAGAGTCCACATGAACCCCGAGTGTGACTAAACATCACAGCACAGTCACACTTCCTCTGTTAAAAATAATCAAACAGTGGCAGATGTGTGAGGAACGTTTCATGATGTTGGTACCGACCTGCAGCACAGTCTGATGAAGATGCCCACATACACTGTTAGTCTGATGTGATGTGAGTAGAACAAATCTCTACCTGCACACTCTGTTTGAAAGGCTCTGAGCTGGATGTTGGAGTCTTTGTTGTTGCTTTGGAGTCTTTATCCAACACCAGACGTCAGAGATGAAACGAGTCTTCACGTGTTCTCCGCAGAAACATGCTAACAAACAAATAGCAGCTGCTCTGTGATGAAGAGGAAACTTCAGAGACTGGAATGAATCAAAGTTGCACTTACTCAGCTTCTTCCCATGAACGTCTTCACTCTGCAGCTCTCTGCTGTCTGGACCAGGTCTGTGTAGGAACAGAGAAAATCCTCTGCTTTCTCTCCGCCATCAGTCCTCTGTGTCTGCAGGCTGCGTCACATTGAACACTTCACAACAGAAATCAGTCTCATGATGTGGCTCACAGGTCAACGATCAGATGCAATGCTTTGATATAACACCCACACTGTAGATAACAATTCACTTTTTAAGAGAAGTTATCCACTCTGGAGGCTTAAACAGTATAAACATTAAACATAAAACCATAAAAAGGTCTTAAGCTGAAGCTCAGGTCAAAGCTCAGCTGCTCCAGTTATGAGTTTAAATAAATCATTGATCATTATCTTTTCCCTCTCGGCACTTGCACTTGGCCTTGGGCTGTTTTGACTGAGTTACACTGTGTGTTTCAAATGTTGTAAATAACCGAAGTCTTGAACTGGGAGTGATTTGGTTGTATTATTGGTTTGTTTGTTGGTGATATATTTCCATGTAGATGAATGAAGACAGATTCATTCTTACATTTTCAAAATGACTGTGAGGTCCAGCACGTCTATGCTTTTCTGCCTCTTCCCAATAATTTTACCCTGGTCTGAAATCTCGCCTGATCTTGTGATATTGTGTGACATCTGCCTTTAAGCCACTGTTGCTAGATTGTATCACATCATCTCAACATGAACTGAGAAGTGTTAAGTTGTTACATTTCATGCAGATTGTATATGATTTAATTATGTTCATGTTAGAAACAATTGTTGTTCAAACTCTTGTGAATGTAATAAGCATCCAATTTCTCTGTTTTGAGTGAATGATTAAGAAGGACAAACTAAGTGGAACTAAATGATTTCTACATCATTTCTGTTCTCTCTGTATTCAAGTGCAACATTTGGGATTCTGCTGTTTCCATTTGATAACCGTGTTTTAAGTATTAAAAAACAAATCCACTCTTCCACATGGGTGTGTCTGCAGGCTTCAGCACTGTGAACATTAAAAACCATAAAATACTCATAGGTTTCTGCTCAAAGTTTAAAGGTCAGCTGCCTTTAGATCAATCATTAACCTGCAGCAAATGTTTCTCAGTCTGTCTCTGGTTACAGTCTACTAGATTCAGTCAGAGTAGCAGCCAGTCCCAAGGAGTCATGTGACCTCAGCAGCAGCTCTCAGGGTGTGTCCCAAAAGTGCCTCCTATCCTATCTCCTTTTCCTAACATTCTTTCCTTGATGAAAACATCATGGAGGTCGAGTAAAGGTGGGCAGGAGAAGTGATAAGAAGACTTTGTAACACAGAAAAGTGTTGGACTGAGAATCCAAACAGCCTCATCCTAGTCTCACCTAACGATGCGATGCAGAATGTCCTCCATGTTGAAACTACAATGTGCAGAAGATGGACTACAACATGTGCGTCTTAATTCACCACATGTTCTACCCCTGCTGATTTCTGCAGGTCATTTAAATGAGAACAGCCTGCGAGAAATCAGGTTTGGGTTTTTTTAAAAAAGGAACATTTCAGGTCAGATTTACTGAAGTCTGCAGCAGCACAAAGACTTCCTTAGATGGTAAAAAGCTTCTGGATTTACTGACGAGGCTCAGAGTAAGTTTGTGACTGAAAGCTGTGGACACAAGGATTTTTGTGTCCTTATGTGTTTGTAAGAGTTTCACTTTCAGGAGGAGAAGATTTCAGTGAGCCACACAAATGTGAACTACAAAGTCTGTGACACACAATTTACTACAAACTGCATGAGATCTGACCTGAAGAAATCCAGCCTTCTGCCTGTTGTGGTTGTGACAGCTGCTAGTAGGAGAGTTTGTTTGTAGGAGGTGGAGATGTTCTCAGAACGAGTGTGTCATCAGCTCTTTGTGTAGACGCTAAAAGCTGTGAGCCAAAACTCTGAAACTCTTCACTCAGTCCTCAGGCTGAGACTTTAGAGGCTGAACTTCTTGTTCCTCCATAACACTGTTTTCATGAAACAGAGCAGAAATGAGCTTCTGTTTCTCAGCAGTGTGCACACAGAGAGCCACTTCTCTCTGCTCAGTCTGAAGAAATCAAAGTGAAACGTCTGTGAAAACGCAGCTGCTGATGAAACTGTGTCAGATTAATGCCTCAATGTTTCACTGTCAGATTAAAAAGACATAAAAATGATTTAATGCAAGCAGGAGGCAGATTTTCACAATAAGAGCACTTTGTTTTTAATTCAGTTAATGTCAAACTGTCATCAGCAGCTCTGTGTCGTCTCCGTCTCTGAGCAGATTCAGCCATTACTCAAATAATAAAGGCTTTTTATTACTATTATACTTTTCATTAGTCTCCAGGTTGATGATTATAAACAGAATTATTAAAGTTTTTATCGTTTCAGGCTGAAAAATCAACATGAATTTGGTTCTAGTCAAAGAAGCTCATTTAATGTGTGTCATTAAAATCCTCACACAGACTCAAAAAGGCAACATTAACATTAAAATAAATGAAACTTCAACTGAGAGCTTCATGCTGTCATCATCAGCAGTTCATAGCAGTCACAGCTCTTTATTACGCAGCTTTGCAGGAATTAAAGTGACTGAAGTGTCAGAGTTTGTGTGAGAAGCTGCTTTATGGACAGCTGTAGACACTTCTTTATTATTTCTTCATAAATCAAACACACAGGTTTGTCTGTAGATGGTTTAAAGTGTGTCGTTGTGCAGTTAAAGCTGTTTGTGTGATGCCCTGACCTCCTGTGAATGAAACAGTCAATCAGATCCATCAGAGAGAGAGAGCAGGAAGTGTTGTGTGTTTGTGACAAAACAAGGAAACAGTGATGATGATAAACATAAAGATCCTCTGCTGACGTGTTTGTGTTTCCTGTTACAGTAACACTTGTTCATCTGTTGCTCTCCTACACTTTCCTAGAAATAAAGGAGAAAAAGTCCATTTAGTTTCATTTCCTAAAGCTCAGAGTTACACTTCACATTCCTGCAGTCACATCAAAAAGCTTCACTTTGGTCCAACATCTACATCTTAACATGAAACACAGAGAGACTGCAGAACATCTGGAACACCTGCACTTTGACCCAAACTGTTACAGCCAGTATATTTTCTACATATTTCAGACATGAATCAAAGTGAAAGCAGAGAAACTGGAATGAATCAGGTGTTGTAGAAGATGGAGAAACAGGTTGGAGAGAGGATGCTGCTCCTTCTTTGAGAACAAACATGTGGTGTTGTTCACGTGCTGTCAGCGTGATGCAAAGAAACCATGGAAACAAAGTGTGAAATCAGTCCAAAGTAACAGAGTGAAGAGCAGAAGATGAAGCACAGAGGACACAAAAAGGAAGGAAAGAAGGAAACAAGGTCCATCTGTGTCCTTTCAAACAAACAAGCATCAACGTCCAGGACTGAAACATGAATCCACATATTTATGCACATATTTATTTAATGAGAATAAAACAAGAATATTTATAATCCATCAGCAACAATCAGGCCTGGGATCGTCCTGGTTACAAACAGGATCCAGGATTGGGACACTCAGGTGGATCCTGCAGGGTCTGGTTCAGGAAAAGGTGGAGACCAACAGAAACAGTTTTAGTAGAAAGGTATGATTTCATTTATTTGAAGAGATCAGAGCATTATTCTGATTATTAAGCTTAAGTCAAATATACTAATGTGCACGGCGCCGTGACACTTAATGATCTGTTATTGTACATTTGTCACACGTGTGTATTTGTTGTTGTATTGTTGCTCCCATGATGCATCACATGGGACCATCACACTACCACCACCATATGTGACTGTTGCTATGAGGCTCCTTTCCATTGATGCTGTGTTAGTTTCAGATGTAACAGGACTCAAAGCTGTCAGAAAGCTTTTGTCTCATCAGTTCACAGAGTCTTCCTTGGGCCTCAACATTGGCAATGTGTTTGCTGAGGATGTACATTTGAGTGATCATAACTGTATCTTTGTTTAACTTAATTTTAGCTCTAAACAAACGCCTGTGAAGTTAAAAACTCATAGACGCATAATAACTGAGACTACTGCTGAGAGGTTCTCCATCATGTTTGATAGGTCTCTACTTTTTACCGTAAACGATGTAAATGTTCTTATTCAGTCTTTTAATAGGGAATGCACATCCATTTTGGATCAAGTGGCACCTATTAAAACAAGCTCGGCTTTACAAAAGAAGACATGCCCTTGGATAAATGAGTCTTAAATTTAAGGAGAATATGCCGCAAAATAGAACAACTATGGATAAAAACCAAACTTGACGTACACAGGCTCCATTTTCGAGATCTCATGCTCTCGAATGACACGGTGAGAACTGTTAGATCAGAATATTTTTCTAGACTCATAACAAAAAACAAGAGAAATCTCAAGTTTCTTTTTGACAAAGTTAGTGCTATTGTCTCCCCAGATGTGGTACCTTTAGATGTACACTCTAAGGTAGATAGTAATAAACTCCTCCGATTTTTTGTTGATAAGATAAACGACATAAATGCTAAAATCTCCCCAAAGCTTTCTTGTTCTCCGAGTCAGGCACTCCATTTGTACTCCTGGTCGACTTTTACAGCTGTAACATATGATGAAATAGCAGCCCTGGTTGACAAAATCAAGCCGTCTTCAAGCCCCTCAGACATTATCCCCACTAAGCTTTTTATTAATGCCTTTGACATCATTGGTCCCTGGGTTGTGAACCTTTTTAATGTTTCTCTTCAGACTGGGGTGTTCTCCAGCGTTTTTAAACATGCCATTGTGGAACCAAGGCTTAAAAAACCCAACCTGGACCCAACACTACTAAAATTTAAGACCTATCTCCAAACTCCCATTTATGTCAAAACTCCTTGAGAAGGTGGTAGCTGTCCACCTCACGGCATACTTGGAGAAATATAACATCCATAACCGTTTTCAATCTGGGTTCCGTAAATTGCATTCCACTGAGACAGCACCACTGAAAGTCACTAATGATATTATGAAGTCAGCAGACTCCGGAGAATACACAGTCCTAGTCTTGTTAGACCTTACCTCAGCCTTTGATACAGTCAACCATACCATCCTGATAAACAGACTGAGAGACCTGGTTGGGATGTCTGGCTCTTTTCTAGACTGGTTTTCATCTTATCTATCTGAAAGGAGTTTTAGTGTGTCTGCAAACCAGATCATGTCGGAATCTACAGAGCTGCTGTGTGGAGTTCCTCAGGGCTCTGTGCTGGGACCTATTCTGTTTTTAATATACATTCCTCCTTTAAGTCAGATAATACAGCAGTTTCCTGAAGTGCTGAAGCTCATAAGCTCTCCAATCTGATTGACTGTTTAACCAACATTAAACAATGGTTGAACAATAATTGCTTACAGCTAAACCCGGCCAAAACAGAGACTTTGATTGTTGCACCAGGCAGTGCAATACCTGATATTAAACGGCGACTGGGTGACTTAGGTTCCTCACAGAAACATAACCTTAGAAACCTGGGTGTGATTTTTGATGAAGCTTTTTCTTTGGAGGGACATTTAAATCAGACAGTAAGAACCTGCTTTTTTCACTTGAGGAACATTTCTAAACTTGGATCCATCGTGTCAACAAGTGAACTCGAGATGATAATATATGCTTTTATCTCTACAAGACTTGACTACTGTAACAGCCTGTTTACTTGTCTAAACATGAAAGGGTTAGCCCGCCTACAGGTTGTTCAAAACTCTGCAGCGAGGCTACTGACCCGCTCGAACAAGGGAGCTCATATGACCCCTGTTTTAAAGTCGCTGCACTGGCTACCAATCAGATTCAGGTTCCATTTTAGAATTCGAGTTTTAACTTTTAGAGCATTACAGGGACAGCCCCCCCCCCCCCCCCCCCCTGTCTGTGAAAGGTGCTATATAAATAAACTTTACTTACTTACTTACTTACTCTTTCCCAAACGGGATCATCAACATGTTGTTGGACAATGTGAGACCATCCTTTGTGTTCTTCTTGGTCTGCAGTGGTTTTCTCCTTGGACTCCTCCATGGATTCTCTTTCTTATTGTTCAATGATGACCTTAACTGAGGCCTGCAGGTCTTTCATGTTGTTCTGGGCTCTTTGTGAGCTCCTGGATGTCGATGTGCTCTTGGAGTCATGTTGGTGCCACTGGCTCCTGGGAAGGTTCCCACTGTTCCCCACTTTCAGCATTTGTGTCTAATGGCTCTCAGCGTGGTTCAACAGAGGGTTCAACAGAGTCCCAAAGCCTTAGAAATGGCTTTGAACCCTGTGCAGACTGACAGCTGTGACTGTCAGCTGATTGTGTAGATGGTGGCATTATGTGTTGCTGTTTGACATCTTTCAGCCTCTTTCTCACACGGGTTCTGTAGAAGTTGATGAGTCTGTTGATCCAACAGGTCTTCTAGTAATCAGGCTGAGTGTGTTTGTCAAACTCAGCTTTAGAAACAAATGTGCTTCATCACAGTTCATTCATGATTGAAGCAGAGGGGCAGTTATTTTTGCACACAGCTCAGGTAGGTTGGGATCACCTTTGTGCCTTAATCAATGACATCATTTATTTACTTGTGTTATCTTTGTCTAACAGGAACATTTGTGTGATAAAAACAGTGAGAAATGACTGAGTGAAAAGACTTTTCCACACCACTGTGTGTGATCATTGGGAGAGTTCACTTATCTGCAATGAGAGGTGTGATCAACACGAGTGCACGAGTGTCACATGACTCACAGCTGTGCATGCAGTGGCAAAAGGCTGAGTGTGTGCCATCAGTCTGTACTCAGTCCTCACTCTGAGCCTCTTCCTGCTGCTTCATGAGAGCAGAGCTGAACTTCCTGCTGTGGGAGAGACGAGGAGGATCCTGGTGCAAGAAGCACAAATGATGCAGTTTGTTTCCTGTTTACACTCAAAGTGACTAAAACCAGATTTATGAAAGTGTCATTTCTCTGTGTCACTGATGGAAACATCAGCTTGTATGAACTGTTCAGTCTGATGGATCCTCTGAAGTGTGTCAGTGAGCTGTTGGAGTAAAGCTTAGTCAGACTTGGACCTGGTTGGTAGTCGTCATAGATCTGGACCACGGCTGGCTTCAGGTCGTCCACTGGGAGCTCCTGGATGATCTCTGTGGTTGATGGTGTGTTCTTTGATAACTGGACGAGACAGAAACAATCGCAGACACAGTTTGTACCAAAGATCATCATCTGGTGTCCCCACTGTGGACGTCTCTGACCTCCTCTAAGGACACCAGAACAGGATCTACCTTTGGTTCAACACGACTCACCAGGAGGCCACATTTGAGCTGTGAGGAGATGACATCATCACAGTGATCGCATGACGTGTTGGTAGAGTCTGTCTAATGACTCACACTCTGGGGAACATCCAGGGCCACCATGTTTGTAGTTTTCTCCTTCCCACTGTAGCTGTGTTTGAACAGTGTGTGCACACATGCTCTTCATCACCCACAGTGACTCCACGCTGGTACAGACTCTCCTCTAACCTGTCACATACTTACAGGGATGGATTTCCACAGTCAGTCTGGCTCTGGCAAATCCACCTGTGGGCTCCACCTCTGTGTGGACTTTCACACTGAGAGTGGGGACATCAGCAGGTGTTGGGATGTTGTAGGTGCACAAATCTGGGAAACAAACAGAACGAATCACAGCTCAGTGCAGCGTGCTGTCACTTTTCTACAGTTTTATATTTATGTCTCTATATTTATCTCTTTATCTTAATATTTATCATCTGTGTTTCTCATTTTCTATCAGTGCTTGATGTTTGTTGTGTGTTTGCTGCTCCGACAGCTCAGTTTCCCTCTGGGATGAAGAAAGTTTCTCTGATTCTCATGTAGACACAAAGTGACTTTATTGATTTTTAATTTAGTGTAAACAGAATTGTACTGTGTGCAGTTCTTACTGTCAGCTCTAATGTTGTCTATGAAACACATTGATTACATGTGAAAATGCTTCTTTAGCGTTTTATAAGTACAAAGAAACAAAGAAAGCCTGTTTGACACCAACCAGGACCTGGTCACATGATGCTGTCACTGAGCTGCACTGAAGCAGCTTCACCTCCAGCCTGTGTTTTCCTGACACGTCCTGCAGCGCCTCCTCCTGGTGGAGCAGTTTGTTGCCCTCATCAAATGTCAGCTGACTGCTGGAGCCTGAACTGTCCCTGTGCTCCACCCTTCAGGACTGAACACCAGAGTGGAGCAGAGAGCCTGAAGAGCCTCCACTGTGTCCTACAGGATGGATTCATGTTGACATGAAGTTCAAACTGCCTGTGTCACTTCAACACACTCTCACAAAGAGTTTCTAACCTTCACTTCCTGGTTAAATAAAGGGTAAACAGGTTAAATCTGTTTAACAGAGATGATCTCAGAGAAACAAAGTAGAGAAATCACAGGTAGAAACTTACAGACTGCAGCTGAGCTGTTATTTACAGGCTGTTACGTGTAGTTGGTGCACAGAAGGCTGTTCTGTTAAAACAACACAATTTTAGACCAAAGTCAATTTCATCTTGTAAATAAAGAATAAAAACATCCTGCCTGCTAAAACAAGTCTGCATATCTGAGGGAAAAGCAACAACGTGAAAGCTTCAGGATCATTTCTTCTGATTTGGTCCAAGACTGTAGATGAACTCAAAGATGAGCTTCATGCTGTTCGGGTGGTGTCGTACCTGAGTGGAGGAGAAGCCTCCGTAATAGTTCTGCTGCCCAGTCAGCCACCTGGTAATACCAGAGGCATATCCCAGATCCTCAGCAGTCGGGGAGGCGCTGAGTTTGGCCAACAGCACATAAGAACTGATCTCCACTGACAGGGAGGCTGATGTTTCTGCTGCTGTCTGAGACCAGCAGAGGAAACCTCCTACAAACACAATAACAGTCACAGTGATGCTAATAAAGCCTGAATGATGTCCTGCTAAAGGATGACTCACCTTCCCTCACTGCAACTGTGTCTAAGTGCTGCAGAAGGTGAGCTCGGGTCTCCACGTCTCCTGCAGGGTGAACACAGAGGCCAGCAGAGCTGTAGCTGCTGCTCAGGTCACTGAGAGACTCCTGAGACAAGCCAGGCTCTGGATCCTCACAGGATCCTTTAAAAGATCACAACAAAGAACTTTAACACTAGATTTACTATCCTGCGCAAATTTGCGTAACTTCCCTAAACCCAACACCCCCTAGAATTACTGGCTTTTTTATTTTCTGGTGCAAGTCCCGAGGTGTTAAGCACCCCTGCTGAGATTTTCACAGGTCGTCAGCTTGTTTCTCCTACAGCTTTTGTTGTGCAAACCACCCATTATCCTTGAGGCCTGGCACATTTGCATTTGCTCACTCAGAGTTTCTCAGATCCAAGGCAGGCCAAACCTCTGTGTTACAACTTTCAGAAATGCCTGGTAGAAATGCTTCAACTTACTCATGAGATTTTGACCACATTTCTTGCGGAAGTCACAACTATACTGAATGCACGACCGTTGTTGCCAGCTGCAAGAAATGCTGTTCCCTACCAAGGTTCGTTGTCCATTCACACAGTATATTGCAACCAAGCCAGACAAATTTGGGATCAAGTTCTGGATGGCCACGGATTTGGACACCAAATATGTCTGCAGTGCATCTCCTTACTTGGGAAAGGACCCCAGTCGTCAGAAGGGAGAGAGGCTGGGAGAGAGGCTGGCAGAGAACGTGGTCATGAAACTGATGGAGCCGTTTTTGGATGATGGGAGAAATGTCACAACGGACAGTTTCTTTACTTCACTGTCGCACAGACTGCTGCAGCGCAAAACAACGTTACTGGGCACGGTGAATAAAGTCTGGCGTGTACTTCCTCAACTTGCAAAAGATACTGCAAAGCGAGAGGTATTCTCCACTTCAGTGCTTAGAAGTGGCAGTGTCTTCTTGACAATTTATGCACCTAAAAAAAACAAGACTGTGTGTGTTCTAAGTTCCATGCACCAAGACGTGACGATCGGTGACGGCAGAAAGAGGAAACCCAACACGATAACAGACTATAACCACATGAAGGTATGTGAATGTGTGTACAATTTTACACCAGTGCTACAATGTTTTCTGATGTGTGCTATACAGGCCTATAGAAAAAAACATATACTCATGACTCTCTCTCTCTGCTTTTACAGTGTGGTGTAGACGTGTTGGACCAAATGGCACGGATGTATTCCGTAAGATCAGCAACACGCAGGTGGTCAGTAGCGGTTTTCTACAATATGCTGGACGTGGCGGCGGTGAATGCCTACATTTTGTACAAGGCATGTACAGGGTGGACAGGCAAAAGAAGATTGTTTCTGAGTCTTCTAGCTCACCAACGTCGTTGCCGATTCATGCAGCACATGGAAATATTACAACGCAGACAACGCAGTGCCAGGTGCAAGAGAGCTGCAACAGGAATCGCAGCAGGTTTACCTGTGCAACATGTCAGAAATTCACCTGTGCCAAATGCAGGGATGATGGACACTGGGTCTGCAAACGCTGTAAAGTTTGAAACACTTTGAAATAAAACAGACTTGTGTACCCATATATTGTGAATGTGTGTCTTTTGTATGTAGGTTGTAACACAGAGGTTTGGCCTGCCTTGGATATGAGTAAACAAATGCCAATGTTGCACACACACACACACACACACACACACACACACACACACAGCAAATCTGCATTTATTTGTCCCACAAGTGGAAAAAAGTGGACAGAGCACGGTATAGAAAGTGCACTATACAAACAATCTGGAAACATATATATGGACAAGAGTATTCAAAAATATTGTGTGTGTATATATATATATATATAGATATAGATAGATATATATGATATAGATGTGTCTGTGTGTATAACTAGACTTTATGCATATTATATAAGGTGTGGCTATATAAATATATGTACAACTCTGTGTATATATGTTTATGGACAGGCATCCAATGTAGTGACAAGGATTTACAAGAACTAATATTGCATATGAGAAATATTGCACATAGAAACTGCCATAGTGTATAGTACGCTGCAGGTAAGGAAGGAAAGTAGCCTTGCAGGGAAGGAAAGACCTGAATCTCTCATGGTTGGGGGTTGGGGGAGGGTGTGTTTGCACAACAAAAGCAGGAGAACAATGGAGCTGAAGACCTGTGAAAATCTCAGCGGGGTGCCAAGAGGTGTTAAGGTCGGGGGGAATTTACGCAAATTTTCGCAGGCTAGTAAATCTAGTAGTAGGGACTTGCACCAGGGAAAAAAGGCTCAGTAATTCTAGTGTTAATGGACAAACAGAAATCTTCTTTCACTAAACCCAGTGTGAGAACAAAAGCAGGCAGAGTTCCAGATTCAGTGACTCAAACAACAAAGACAAAACTCCACATCACATCCATCTGACCTCAGGAATTCGCATGATAAGGTGGGGCCAGGTTTCACAATGACTAATGTGACACTTGCAGACTGAGTGATGCTGGTGGTTTGTACTGAGTGTGAGACAGAGCTGACCCCTGACCTCAGGGTGGAGAAATCTGATAGAAACTCTGGCTGTGTCCCAATTCAGGGTATGCACGCTTGAAGTACGCACACTACGCGTACTACGGACGGTGCGTACTACAAGTACGGGTAGTGTGGAAGTGAGAGGGTTGTGAAATGGGACGGTCTAGCCTTCATCGCGCTGTTCAGGTTGCCTAGCAACCATGATACTAACTGCGAGAAACGTGTCATACAGCTTTGTGTGACAGAAATGAAGGAGAAAAAATGTTCTGTTGGTCCTTCATTTTTGTCATGACATCACTTTGATTAGTTGAGTATCTGAGGCTGAGACCACAGGACTGTAAAACATGATAGTTGGTAGATAGATACTTCATTTCTGTACTGAAGAGTCATTTCAAGATTAGTTAGTAAATAATAATTAGCTAACGTTGTTCATGAGACTAAAGTCATCTCACTGTGGTAATGTAAATATAATATGGCCAATATTATATGTATTGTCAGATTATTATGGTATACACACACACACACACACACACACACACACACACACACACACACACACACACATATATACATATACATATATATATACATACATATATACATACATACATATATATATATATATGTATATGAAATATATATATTTATATTTATATTTCCTATCACCTTAAATCTTCACTCAAAGACAAGTATCTTTATTATACATAAGAGACAAATATTGTTCATCTAAAATGTTGGCATTATTACATTTGGCTCAGTGCTTACATATATGTGTAAAAAAGCAAATGTACGAGCTGTGATAACTGTTTCTGATAAACAAAGAGTAGACTGATATATGAAATATTCCTTTATTGGGTGAGAAAATCATACCATGTCATAACTGCTTTAAGTCATACAGAATAGATATCAGAGCCTTAAACAGGCTGACTTCTGCTAAATGGGTCAAACTGGGCAGAAAGTCTACAAACACATAACATCCTTATAGAATATGATGTAACACTATAGATCAACTTAGCTCAGAATATATAAAGCATATAAACAATTACAGCAATGTGATGCAACAAACACAGCAGTGCTACTAATCCAAAACACTCAAAGCTTCATAGAAGCTGTATATGACATTAGTGATGTTTGTACTTTCAGGGGTAACTTGGTTTTAAAGCCTTTACTTCTAAATATATATATACAATAGCTGACCTTAATCTTACAGGGAATGTGATGATTTTATGGATAATTAAAGTCAGTCATATATCCACAAACACAACAAGCTGAAAGTCAGTGATGCTGCTCGGTTTGCAGTCCTGAATATCACGGCACAAGCAGGATTCACTGCACTGTTAATGTTAGCTGTGTTATATTGCTGCCTGTTCGGTGGTGTCGAGCCAAACGGACTTTAACGTGTGTTTGACGGTTCACTCGTTAAGCTGAAAGAAAGATGCTTTAATCACAGGAGTCACACATGTGTCCACTGGACCATCTGGAACTCTTCTTGTTTAGCACTCGTAATAACACAAACACTAAATCCTCCTTCTCTTGTGCTGTTTTGTAGCAGTGTATACACCTGAGACTGTCACCTGTCTGTCTGTCCTGCACTCTCTCTCTGTTTCTTTCTCTCTGATTGTGGAATAAAAGTATGAACATGTATTTATAAGTTACACTTGTGTTTGAATCCTGCAGCTTATCACACATTTGATTTCCATGTGTGACGACTGCAAGTGTCCAGAGTGAGGACAGACTGAGGGACCCACTGCTGCACATCATCTGTGAGGCTTTGCACCCCTGATGATCCACCAGGACAAACTCAGCAGTGTGTGAGGAAGAGGAGGAGGAAGAGCCAGCAGCAGCTGACAGATGGAGAGAATAGACAGACTGTTCCCTGTTTGTGAAGGACTGCTAGGAAAGTTTAAAATAACTAACTGTCTGTCCTGAATCAGTCTTATTAGGTAATGTTCAAATAATGTTATCATCCCAGTGTTTTCAGTGTGGGAGAAAGTACTCAGGGCCTTCAAGTTACACACTATGAAAGGCAGCAACAAGTTTAATATTCAGAAACCTAAAGTATGGATCAGCAGCAGAATGGAGCTAAAAATAAATGTTTGTTTCAGTTCTATGAAGCTTTGAGTATTTTGGATTAGTAGCACTGCTGTGTTTGTTGCATCATATTGCTGTAATTGTTTATATGCTTTATATATTCTGAGGAAAGTTGATCTATAGTGTTACATCATATTCTATAAGGATGTCACACAGACCTGTCAGTTTTCATGTTTGTCTGTAACACAGCTCAGGGGCTCCATGCTGAACGCATCCATCCAGTGTTATTGATCCAGTACTGATACCAGCATTGGGATCAATACTACACAATCACATGTGTCCACGTGATGGATTTGACCAGCAATCAGATGTCTCTGTATGAGGAGGCGGGGTCACAGGAGGTTCACAGAAACTCTGCAGCAGCATCATCAGCTCACATGGAAACTTCTTCTGTGGTGTTTTTACAGAAACACGTCACAAAATTAGCTCCACCTGTTTTGTGTGTGAGCTTTGAGTTTCTTGTCTTCATCCTGGATTCTTGTGTTGGTGTTTTTACACACAGCAGATATTTCCTGGTTGGTTCCTTGATGACCACATGAAGCTTTCTGAAGCTTGCGTTGAAAACGCTTCATTACTCAAAGCTTTCCAACACAGGCCTCTGTGCTGCCATCTGGTGGACAAACATATGAAGTGCAGCGTGAAGCTACAACTTAAACTGCTTCAGCTACGTTTATATATAACATACTATAACCTATATGACTATATGTATAGTGTATTATGTAGGTTTTAGAGCTGGGTGTAGAACTGCTGATGGACTGGTTGTTATTTATGTTCCCCATGGTTCACCAGCTCTCACACAACATCACCACCAATGATCCACGTCCTTATAAACCTCTGAATCAGGTCCTGAAGCTGTGACGTACTGAGTGAAGACCTCACTGATCACATGACTCTGGTCACCTGGACTCAGTGTTTCTGAAGCAGTGTGCTGGGTTTTTAAAAATACGTGGCTGCTGCCTGATGTTGGGCCCACAGAGGAAGACGACTCACTCACTCTTCTTCACTTCCTCCTTAAACATGTGGAAGGAGAGCAAAGTGCTGCCAGACTCTTATTTCTGACAGGAACAGAAGAAACCACAGCAAACTGGTCCAGTTCTTCATCTTCATCACAATCTATTTATTTATGATGGTGTCTTCAGTCTGAGGGTTTGAAGTTTCCATGTCTGTGTGATGTGTGGTGTGAAGGCTGCTGGTTAAACTGGGACTCACTGTTTAAAGCACTGAGTGCTCATAGAGAGATGCTCCATGAGTCCCAGTACAGACTACAAACATGGTGGAAACTTAGCTTTGATATCCACACACTCTGCACGTCTGTGAGTAACTGTGATGAAGATGTGCAGAGATCTGTGTACAAACAGGAGAAAGACTGTAAAGACTCTGTGCTTCTAACAGCCTCTGTTAACATATGTGAGGCTGTTTGTTGTTGTTGCCATGGAGCTTTTCACTGTTTGGGTCAGCAGGTCATGTGATCAGGTTTGTTCTGCTGGACGATGGTTCAGTGTCAGGGTTTGTTTGCATTCATCAATAAATATCTAAATAAATCAAAGACTCGATGTTTGTTCTTTCATCATGTGACCTCTGCTCATCCATCTCTGTGTGTATCAGGATACATTTAGTTCATAATACACAGAAAAATCAGAGTTATTACCTGTAATAAATGTGAAAGATTCCTGCAGTGATAACCAGGCAGGACTGAAACACATTACAGCTGTCACCACGGTAACAGCACCGTCCATCCACAGGTGAGGGGAGGAGCAAAAAGAGGGACTTTCACCATTTTATACTAAAAACACTCAACTAATGTTTCTAATATGAAACAAATAAGCCCACATTAATGTGAGCATTTATTAAATAATAATAATAATGATTTCCTCCTGATCTCATTTCCATAGCAGAGAAAACTGTGGTGTATATTGAGGTGGAGGGTGTGGTCTATGGCTCAGGTGTAGAGTGAGGGTGGGGTGCACCACAGCAGCATGCTGGGACTGCTGAGGGTGGAGGAGGGAGTGATGATGACATCAGAGCTGCAGCAGTCAGCAGCACAGAGACCAGTGAACACACAGTCTGTTCATCTTTGCATAGATACAATATATACACAATATTGAATGACAGAGACGCTGTGTGAGCTTCCACAGATACACTGACGTCAGTATCCAGAGTCCTCCTGCTGCTCCCCCCTCAGAGCCCCGTGATCAGCACCAACACATTCAGTTAGATGACAGAGTCCAGCTGCAGCTAGAATCAGCTCTGTGAACAACAGCACAGCGTCAGTGTTTCACACTCAGTGAAAGGAGGAAACAGCAGAAGAACACCATGTGTGCTACGTTTCCCAGGACACACTACAAACTGCACAAATACAGCACGTGGAAGGACCTGGAGCTGCATTTAAAGAGAAAAGACAGCGTGATGTCCTGTATGGACAGGTGGAAGGAACCAAGTCCTCAGCTGAAACACTCGTGTTTGTCCACAGACAGGAAACACAGCAGGAAACAAAGAAGCTCATGGATAACACACTTCCTGTCAGTCACAATGAGGCTGGAGCCAAACACAGAAAGGTGTTTTTGTCCAGATGAGCCCAGAGAAGAAACACGAGTGTTCACAGACATCAGAAGCTCAGAGAGGTGAAACATGAGGTTGGAGTCCTCGTCAGCATCCAGAAGAGCTGCTGTGAAACCCTGAGTACTCATGACAGACTCTGATGGCACAAACACATCATGATTCAAACATGAAGACAAACATGGAGCTCCTGATCCTCCTGCATGAGAACAAGCTGACATGAGCGCTGTGTCTGAGAGTGTCTCCCTGTCACAGTGACAAGAACACAGCTGCTGCTCACAGTCATTAAACTGACCTGAGGTCAGCTGCTAGCACGTCTCTGTGCTCCTTACATATGAACCATGTGACCTCACATCAGTGCTGTGGATGACTGTAGTCATAGAAGAGTAGAGCTGTAGCAGGTGGTGTGAGGAGGAGGAGGAGGTGGTGTATTCTAGTTAACGCAGTACTGAAACACTCCAGCAGAGGGCGCTGTTAAGTCCTTATTGTAACACAGTTACTGTGTGCAGTTATACTTCATACATAATCTGCACTTATTTCAATCAGACATGCTGTCAGTAAATGATTGTTTCTATTGATTCTACTTCCTGTTGACTAGTTTGATGACAGTGAAACAATCACAGCTGATTGTGTGATGATGTCACTGTTACATTCAGTGTGTGTGACATCATGTTAGTGCAGCTGATAACAGCCTGGTTCTGTTAGAAACACATGAACGTGTCCATAGATCAGTGTGTGTTTAACATGAGAGCTTCAGCCCTGCTGATGTGTTCAATAAAGACATGCAGGAAAACTGATGAGACTCTGAAATAACTCTTTATATTTATAATGTAACTCTGCATCAAAAGAACAACAAAGGATCCCAGACAGCTTTATGTGAACAAAGACCATGTTTCTGTGTTTCTAACAGTTTGACATTATTAGGAAACAGACTGCAGTGAACAGGATTTATAAAGAGCTTATATATAAAGATATGACAGCTGTTTGTTGATCACTCTGTGTTTGGACCTGATCAGTCCAGCTGTTTACTTGAAATATGTTCATTTACCTGTGACGTTATATTTATGTTCTTGTCTCTGTTGAAAAACACATTTTAATGTCCCTCAGATTTTTCTCCCAGATGAATAAATATAAAAATGACACAAACTGACTGCAGCTACTTTTTGTCCTTTCTGTCAGAAACCTTCATGTGACTCATGAGAGACACGTTTCAGCTGTTTGTGACAGATCAGAGGCCAACAAGTCATTTATAACACTTTCCATCATTGTTTAGCACAAACACATGTTGACACAGCAGCGGGGCCGCAGTGAGAGTCAGAGCCAGGAGATAAAAACTCCTGTTTGACCACAGCCTCACTTTGTTCCTGCAAACACTTCCTGTTGTTGACTGGGTGGAGTCAGGAAGCCAGCGAGGCCCTGCAGGACTGAGCCTGCAGACTGGGACGTGCTCTGTGATGGAGATCAACAGCATCACTGACTGTTTCTGTGAGGACACCATCATCCCAGCAGGGCTGTTTCCCAACAACAAGCCTGGACCATCAGAGACCTGAAGCTGCTGCTGAATGAAAGAAGAGGATCTTCAGGTCTGGAACAAGGACGAGCTGAGAGTGTTAATAACGTTACTAATGTTCAGCTACACTTTACTAGGTCACATCTGTGACACACGTCACTTAAATAAAGAAGGAAATATTGGCTCTGTTTTATCTGCTGGGCCCAAAAGTGACTCCCCGTATTTAAACTGCTATGAATAACTTGTTGCTCTATAATATGTGAAACGTGTCAAATGTCTCCATCATGAAAGATATCAGGTCATCTTGAGCCACAAAAACATTCCTATCATGAGGTAGAAGCTGGAATCAGTTTGTTGCAGACGTTTATATATCCCATATTTATCCAGTTAAAGTCACATTGAAATTCAAAAATGTCTTTTCAAGAGTCGTCTGTCCAAGAGGAGCAGAAACAAATATAACAACAGTTATTTAAGCTGTTTTAAAGGCCACAAAGGAGCAGATTGGTTATAATGCAGCTGCTTCAGAGGAATAAAGATGAAACACTGTTTTTATTTCATGTGTAACACCTTTCAATCATGTGTTGACTAAAGTCTATTGACCAGTATAAGTAAAGACATCACACACACACACATGGAAACACTGAAACCTGTTTTTGGTGCAGCAGCGGTCCCAGCTGCTCGCCTTTATCTAGACTGGGTCGGCTGCTTATCTCAATATAATCAATGTTTAAAGTTCTCAGTGTTTCTGTGTTGCTTCGTATAGGATCTCCCAGCATCATCACTGTGCTGTCCAATCATTGTGTGCTAGGTTACCCTTATAGTGCGATGTGTGTTTGCACAAAGAGAAGCATGTGTGTCAAATATAAGCACAGAACAGAAAAAGCTGCCAGTTTCTTCTATTTAGAGTCAAGTTAGTGTTTTGTGTCTTTGTTTGAGGCCTAATGTCAAGCAGAGGTGTGTGTAACTGCACTGCTCTGTTATATGTGTGAAATGTGTGCTTCAGCATCATCTTCGTCACTGCTGATTCCTTTGTGTCATCATGTGTTGAGAAGAGAGAACAGTTATAACGGAGGAGCAACAGGAAGCCCTGAAATCTGCATCAACAAGGAAGTGTTGGCTCACCAGTGATCCCAGCAGAGCCACTGGTTTGGCTCCAGTTGTTCTAGATTCAATGATGTTGTTGCTACAGATACATGTTAGCATCTTTATTGTAGTAAAGTCTTGTAATGTGAAGCTAGAAACAAGGCAGGAAACAGCTCCATGATCTGATCTTAATGATGTTGTTTTTATTTCTGTCTTTCAGAACTGGATTGAAACTATCAAAGGTCTAAAAACAGCCTCAACAAAGACAAACTTTACACACGTCATCTTTCAGCTACAATCTTTGTTGCAGGGATCTTCTGCCAAACAAGGCTGAGAGAAGATTTCTTACAGCTGTCATGTTGATGCTGTTTCAATCTTTGGGCAAACACACTCATATATTAGGGCTGATATCAGGGCTGCACAAGTTCTTTGTGATCATGAATAATAGAAGTGTGCCTGTTGAAGATCATGTTTCTACATGATTATATGTCCTGTTATTGTTCTGTATTATATTCAGCTTTCAGCATCCTTTCCCAGCCCCTGTTACACCATCCATACAAAGCCAATCTGACTGTGAGCCAATGTGTTTGATAGTTTGTGTTGGATCAATAGATTTGACAGACTTGGTTCTCATCCAGAGGGAAACAGTCCAAATTCAGATCTAATGAAATGATGGAGGCTGTTTCCTACCACGGTGCTAATGTGTGACTAACAAGGCTCATGGTCTCCAGCAGACAAGCGCCTGGAATGAGGTGAGCTGAGTGTTGCTTTGGTGGCTCTGTGCCCACGTCATGCATCAGGATTCATATTGGCAATAGTTCATATCTCTGTTCTTTAGCCTTCATCACAAAGCTGTGAAGGAAAAACAAACATCTAACAGGATTTGATGGATGCAAAGTCCACTGAGCTCTTTGTCATTTACAAACTTGTCCAACCAACAAGAGCACAGATGAAAAACACAGTGACACTTAAAGGATTTTGCCATATATGAGCATAGATTACTTTCATATAGATTTGCAATGCAGGCTTTTGGTGAGCCGCTGGCTTCTGTCTAATAATCATCTCAGCATTTTACAATAGAATAGCTCTTTATTAGCTCTTCATTTATTGTTATTGGACATGAAACAAGGAAGCTGTGTTTCTCATTGGATGTTAGTTTCATGTTCATCAGGATCATTTTCTAAAGAGCTGATATTTAGACCATTTACTGCACTGGCTGCACATTCTGTCTACATTTCTCTGTATGTGCTGTGTTTGTCTTTCATATTTCTCCATATTGACACAAACAGTGAACAGCAGTAGATCTACTCTTCATCTGTTTTAGGCCCAGTGAAAGATCTGAAGCAGAAATGGTGTCATTAGGAGAAGAAGAACGGCGAGGAGGCAGCAGCTCTTAAAGATGAAACACAGCAACTTAGCCCTGAGCTCAGAGAGCTTCACATGAAAAAGCTCCTCAAGCAGATCATGTCAGAGGTTTGTCATCAACAGGAGGAACTGTTCATATCATAGAATGAAGGATGCTGTCAGCTGGATGAAGAAGGTTATTTAATGGCAAACGTTCACATTGAAGTCAAATTGTTGTGGTGTTGAACAGATTCATGGACTGATTGTCTCCAGAATGTTAGAAGAGCTTCAATGAATCATTAGAAACAACTTACAGCTGCACAGTTGTGTCAAACACATCTTTGTGTCATTTTTGTGTTTCAACATGTGACACACGTCTAAAACATGCACACAATTTGAAGACAAACAGGGATCATTTGTTCCCACAGCCAGATGCTGAGAGCCATTTCCTTGTAGTCCTGTGTCTATATATATGTAGCATTAGATGTTATTGGAATGATTGTCAGCTTTGATAGTTTCATGTATGTTTAGCTGGACGGCTGTTTGATCCTCCACATGTTTAAAGGTGTCCAGTCCTGAGACACTGGGGGTGGAAACAGCTGTGATGTCATTGGACTGTCACAAAGACAGAAGTGCATGAAGTGAGCAGCCAAGGAGCCGCTGATGTTTTGGATTCAACAGCATTTGAAAGGTTGACACAGACACATTTGCACATAGAAAGCTGAATTTGTCATATGCCACAGTGAACTCACTGTTCAGTGTTTTTCAGGAAGCTTCTTAACTGCCTCTGCTGCCAAACAAGCAGCTGATGTCCTTGAGAAGAAGCTGAAGAAGTCTTCAACAACAAATACAGGAAGTGGACTTTCAAATACTAGATTCACTTTAGACTCACACAAGAAATGACTCAACTAGCTGTGTTTGATTGACTCCTTTGACTCTATGAAAGCTCAGTGTGTGTCTGTACACAGACTGTTGTGTTGGACTATTATTCAGTTGTTTTCAAATGTCTGCATCTCAGTGTAGATGAGGCTGGGGGTCATGGGAGGCCACCATAGCAGTCTCTTCAACATCATGACATCATCATAAATGCTGCTGGACTGTCTGATGGGCTGACGGTGAAAAAGCCGTCGGGAAGGAAACAGAAGACATTTCAGAGGCTGCAGCAGATTTCTTTGATTTGGGGCCTTTTTCAGCTTTATTGGACAGAGCAGTGAAGATAAGTGACAGCAAAGCAGAGGGAGAGAGAAAGGGGGCGTGGTCAGAATCAAAGCCAGGCCAGCTGCTCTCCACCTCGTGGCACATGGTCACCTGCTCATCCTAGTGAGCTCCACCAGCAGCCCTTTCACACAGTTTACACTGTCAAACACTGTGTGTGGACCTCAGCTAACAATAGGCTCCATTTAAGTCTGGACTACATGCTTTTATATTGAGGCAGATTTTTACCTGTTTTTATTCCATCAGCAGCTCAACATCATGAGCAGCTTTGACATAAAGACATCAAACTCAAGCTGACTTTAAACTGGATCTACTTTTAATACAGGGGCTCAAAAACAACAACATCTTTATTATATATCAGGACAGAAAGTCATCTCAAATGGAAAACAGCTTTATTTGGAATAATCAGCACTATCAACTGGTTTGGGACCAGTTTCATGTCTTTCCAGCTTCTCCAACAAAGTTCCTGTAAAATCAGCATCTTTATTGGTTTGATAGTGATTGATTATTCAGTCCCAATCTGCTGTCATCTAAAGAACAAAATGATGTTTCTATGAGTCAAAAAGCTCCAGATGTTGTTCACAAAGAAAACAAAGATTAGGAAGTTAAACACAAAGTGTTTGGAGCCAAAATGTTCCCAAGCTGCTCTTTTTGAAATGGCAGAGGTACAGTGGTGTCTAACAGCACACTGTGGAAGGCAAACATGTTCTTGTTGGATGAAACTTCATGAATCCTTTGTAGATTTGAGCTTTTGGAGCCTTTCTTTTCTCTTCAGGTGTACAGAGGCTGAGGAGGCAGGTGAAGCAGGTGGAGCTGTTGTAATGCTGGCAGAGGGTGTGTCTTAGTAACTCTGTGAGGTAGAACTGGATCCAACATTGTGGATGTGTTGATGTTGGAGCCATTAAGATTCTCTGCACACTGTAGGATTTCCCTGTGATTCACTGCGGGGGCATTTTGGAGTCTGTCAATGAAACTCTTCATATTTGTGTTTGACACCAGTTTATAGAAACAGACAAATGTGTCATGCTTTTGTTCGGCCTCCACAAATATACACATTTGTTCATTGGTTGGACTTTTTGGAAGGAGACACATTGAAAACCATGTTAATAAGATCTTGTTGTTTCCTGTGGATCCGACACAGAGAGTGGACTTCAGACAGAAAGCGTGGAAGAGATTTTAGAGGCCGTGTGTGGCAACAGGAAGTTTCTGTATGTTTGCTGATCTTACATGTGGAAAACAACACGTGATGTTTGTGAAGTTCTACAATGATCATTGTTCTGACAGCATTTTGAGTGGGAACAGTTCAAACTGGGAGTAGTGGGAGTTATTTACTGATTGAAACAAGCTGAATGTTTCTGTGCACGATGAAGATCAGCAGCTCAGCTGATCAATGAATTGACATCTATCAGTCATTTCATGAGATGAAGTCATCAGCAGACATTTGTTCTAACTGTGTGATAAATGTCAGAACGTCAGGGCTCTGCTTTAGTCACTACTTGATGATCATTGGCTCATTGTTGAATCACGTGGCCCAGTCTGACCTCTGACCCTTTGCTGCAGGTCTTCTGTGTTATCTCCACTTTCATGTCTGATCTTCTGCTGTATCGTCCAAAATAAACATCTGAATCATTTCCAACACTTCAGCAGATCTTTAGTTTGGGCAGCACAGTACAAAATAACACATATTGTACTATACTGCCCACTTCCTGATCTTATTGGATCTGTGTGTGAGGTTGGTGAAGGAAACACATGTTTACTGAGTGAATCGCTGCCATTAGGAACTAGTTTTTATATCACAGCCTAGAAATCACACAGGACCATTTCTGCAAGTGAAAAGTCCTAATTGGAGGAAAATCATTGTGTAATTTGTGCGACTGTTGTTTGTAAATGAAGAATTGTCCCAACTACATGTGCTGCTGACCTTTGACCTTTTCTTTAGGTGCACAGAGGAGTCTGTGGAAACATCCTGAGGCAGTGCTACAGATGTCTTCAAATAAAGTGGTGTATTATCCATGTTTTCTATGGATCACATCAATATCCTGATCTAACAAGCCCCCTTTTTGTGGATTTTACAGCCTCTGACTTTTGCTGCGTCTGCGTCTCATTTCAAGCACAAGAGCAAGAAGTGGATGAAGAAATGGGGCGAGTGGGGTCAGTGTGGTGCATGTCAGCTGTGCTCATGCTTTCACAAAGAACATGTGTATTCATTGGCAGCATTAAGGTGCACTTTAGTCTTCATAATAATAAAGTATTGTGACTTTATTATTGTGAATCCTCACAGTCATGTTGCAGCTCTGCTTTGCTTTAAGAAAATGTTCTACCAGGATGTTACTTTCCTAAACGTGTTCTCCAAATGTTCCCAAAGACTTTGTTCTAAGTAGTTCTACATGATGAAACATTCACACTAAGTTTAAGAAGGACACACAAACACCATCTGTCCTTTCATCATGTGTACAAACGTGTTCAGATGTCAAATGTACCGTGAATGGATGCAAATGTGGATCGTTCCAATAAAATGAGACAGTTTTGTAAGTAGATCCCAGTTTGAAGTTCATTGAAACCTATAAGAACATGTTATTCAAACCAACTTTATCCAACAGGAAGAAGCATCAGGGGAACAGGAAACATTCAAACATGTTTACTGTAAGAACTGCACAAAGGAAGGAAACACAATCCTACACACGAGCACTTTAAAATGGACATTTAGCTTTTCAAACATCAGGGAGTTCTGCAATAACAACACTGTGCCCATTCTGATCAGACTGAAAGATTTATAGAGATTTATCCATGTGCTGGAAAAGGATTTGATATCAACATATATGCAGATTAGTAGGAGCATTTTCTTCATATTGATTTAGAGTTCAGTACTAGGAATATGTAGAATTAACATCTGTGTACATGACGAGTGATGAAAACTTTCAAAGGACGTCAGAATTGGTGTCTCTATCTGTGACTGTCCCAGAGGAACCTACCTGAGGGATTATTAAAGATCTGTCTATCTAGAAAGACTTGCATTGATTCACAGTGTACAATTCTTTCTAATCTATTAACATCTTCCTCCAAATCCTGTTTCTGCTGCATCAGAAGGGCTCAAACCTCCTGCTGTTGTCTGCTGGACCATCAATTCTACTTTATGATGATCTTCAAAGATAAAAACGTGAGTTTCTTTGTGAACTCTGTGAAATGATGTTTAGTTTGAACCAATCCTGTGTCAGCTGCAGCCACATCATTGCCACGCATACAAATGGCTGCGTTCCTGTTTAGAGCTGCTGGCTGTCAATGGGCTTCATTCCATTTCAGACTGCCGGTGGTCGCTGTGATCTAAACTCAACATGGCTCCTGTGTTAGAAGAGCCTCTGATTTTAAATTTGCACATTGAATAGTTTCTTTGCAACACTATGGAGCTACCAGCCCAGTATATGTAGCCCACAGTAGATGGAGTTATCAAGCTGCACTGGCAAACATCAGGACTCATGTGATCCCTACATGTGGACCTTTCACACATGGATCCAAGTGCAGATTCAACTCTGCATTACATTTGACTTCAGCTGTTACACACTTTCATTTTCTAGCTGTGTCACTTCCTGCTTTTTGGATCAGAGAGTTTATCCATGTCCACAAATGTTTGGCTGCATGTTTGTATCATCTATATTTTCCAGTCTTCATACAGCCGATATTTCATGTGGACTCCAATCTGCCACCTGCCATCACGTTTTCAGGGTTCATTCAGTGTTGAAATGTAGGACAAACAGCAGCACATGTTCTCTAAATGTTTGCAGTCATTTTAAATGAAGCTGATACTACATGAGACATTTTGCACATTTATTGTCTTTGAACAGAGAATAATAAAGCCATCAAACATATACAGGCTGTGCAAATACAAACTTCTGTGGTGCATTTGATGACCTGCAGAGGAGAACAAGTCGGGCTTTTCAGCCCTAACACAACCTCTTTGTTCTCAATACTACAAAACCTTCAAAGGCTGATATGCAAGTTTGCATGAATCACCAACACAGTTGTGTTTGTTTCTAGCATAGTTATAAATAAGCTGATCAAATATCTGCTGACTGATTAGATCCAGTATCTATTACAGATGAACTGGATATCACAGCATGTTGTTAATCCGTCATATCAAACTAAACAGTGTTGCTGGTGTAAATATCCTCCAATAAAGTCAGATGAGGGCTGCTGTTGCCAGGTAACGATGATGTCACACTGGATCTTCTGATCTTTAGCATCGTAGCGCTCGGAGTCTGATGTTGGCTCATGTGTTGTCAGACACCAACATGACGTTCTACTAGTCAAGGCCTCACCTTAACCCACTGATGCTGATCACACAGACCCACTAATAGAACTGTTTGATCAGGTTTATGCAGCGTCCCCATTATAACCTTGTAGTACCATATCACCCTATTAGAGCACTTCGCTCTCACACTGCAGGCCTACTTGTTGTTCTTAGGGTATTTAAAAGTAGAATGGGAGGCAGAGCCTTCAGTTCTCAGGCCCCTCTTCTTTGTGGGAACAGTTTGGGGATTACCCTTTTCTGTTCCAACATGAGTGCACAAAGTAAGGTCCATAAAGACATTGATGAGCAAGTTTGATGTGGAAGAATTTGTCTGGGTGTACGTAGGTTTATCTCAAGTTGTGCTATATTTGAATTTAGAAGACTAGGCAAATGAACAGAAGGCACAATGTCATTATCTTAATCTCCAATTCAAATATATACAAATATGAAACTGATTAGTGGAGCGACTGCAGCATGTCTCCTTGTGTCCTCTTTCTCTAAGACAGTGAGTTTTTTCCCTTGGTATTTTTGTTGTTTTTAACTCATTTTATACATAACTGGGTATTTATTTTTATGAAACGATATGATTGATGTCTGAACTCCAACTTAACTTTTCTGCTGTTGCTAGAAATCACAAAGAATGACCATTCTGGTTCCACTACCATCTCATCATGGTTATGATGCTACTCTAACAATGTGTCTTTTGTAAATACATATTTTTTGTTAATTAAAAACATTTAATTGTTCAAATCTGATCATTTTAGTCAGTCAATTTCAATTCAACAAACAACTTGTTAAAATTTCAATTTCCCCAATAGCAATTTGGGTAGACTGTGTCAAGAGGGGACTCCTTGGGTTGGGGGGGTTAAACTGTGTCATCAGTGCATGTGTGAGTTCAGAGTGGTTATGGCTTTTGAAAAGAAACCGTCCTTAACTCAGTAAGTGACCTGTTTTGACCCAGTCTTGATCTGTTGCTAGATGTAAAAATAATTTCTTTCATTGCAATTTGTATCTTACAAAATTTTAGTCCTTTAGCTTGTTTGTTTGTTTTTTCAGTCTTTATTCTCTTCTACAAAAACTTTTTTTATTCTTAATATATAGAAGACATTAATATCTGTTCTTTCCTGTGGAGTGTTACTGAAAAACACAACCTCACAGTAGACAGTGATGCAGCATATACTTACTTATTAAAGTATTAAAGTGTTTTATTAAAGCATATGCTTATTAGAGTAAGAATATGCTTTAATAACCAACACCCCCCCCACCCCGAACCGGGGCAACCATGGTTCAGGGAAGCTAGTCTCGTAAACAGAAGGTTGTTGGTTTGATCCCCAGCTCTATCTCTCTTGGTCGTTGTGTCCTTGGGCAAGACACTTCACCCATCGCCTACTGGTGTTGGCCAAAGGGGCTGATGGCGCGATATGGCAGCCTTACTTCTGTCAGTCTGCCCCAGGGCAGCTGTGGCTACAACTGTAGCTGCCTCCACCAGCGTGTGAATGTGAGAGTGAATGAATAGTGGCATTGTAAAGCGCTTTGGGTGTCCACAAAAGAGCTATATAAATGCAATCCATTATTATTAAGTATTTCAATTCAGGACATGTAAAACAGAAAGTTATTGTACATTCTGTCTGCTTTACATAAGTCTCTTTGAGTAACTGAATAACTGCCTGGTCTACATGTCACTGCATGACAAATCTGTAAGGGCTGGTAAGAGGTAACATTTTGCCATTGCTGTTAGTTTTGGAGACTATAACTTAGGGAGAATGTAACTTGGAGACTTAAAAAAATATTTTTCCCCACTGATAGATGAACAAATGTATGCTGTATTGCTCTAATGTGTATTTTACTGATAAAATCTTTACATTCTCCTGATCTTAGTCTTTTCATAAATTCAAATTGCAACAATTTGAATGTTTGATAAGCTTATGGTGCCACCCTTAGGAGTATGGTCATATTCTACCCTTTAAAGATCTGCCTCCTGACTGTGCTGAGCGGACAACAGTATAGTGCAACAGTAGAGTTTATGCCTGCTCTGTTCTAGAGTTCTAGGGGACAAACAGAAAACAACAATCAAGGTGCGATCATGTCATGTGAGTCAAGCTTGATTAATCCTATTTTCTTTATAAAAAACTTTAAGTACATGACTTTCATATGATGAGTTTGCACACTACAATTCAGATTTTTTTATCTTAATTTTTGTAGGGTAATTGATATCCAACATAGGGTGAACTTTCCTCAAATCAGTAAGTGCAAGTTATGCGGTAATAGTTAAAGTACATGAACAATTGCATGTAGTAAACATTAGCAGAAATCTAGGATGGGATATCACTGTTCATGTTTTAATTGTCAAACATCTGAGTCATTTGAAATTAAGGTGATCTAACTCAGTAGATGGGATTAATCTCATGGAAGAATTGGTCAAAAGTCCCGCAAAACAATTTTGTGATTATCATCTGGTCTTTTTCTATTCAAAAACTAATTTTATTAGTTTATTAATGATCTTCTTTAAGAATAGTTTTGTTCATGTGTAATGATAATTTATAAAACGAGTATAATCAGTCAGTTTTTTAAATTGAAACTTTGATAAATAAATAGACCACTGAATTGAAATACTATATATTGGAAAAGTAAAGATATTTAATAACCTCAAAGAGTTGGAAGCAGCAACTTTCATCTACTGTTAATGTTTCGTCAAACTAGGATTAAGGTTGTTGATTTCCAGAACCACCACCCAACAACAGGAAGTCTGGATTGGTTCACTAAACTGTCTAACTGATAATAATCTCTGATCTTCTGAGTTTTCCCAGTAGGCAGTACAGAGCTCAGACGGCTCTGACAGCTGTGGGGACCCAGTTCTGTCTGTCTCTGTCCCATCATAGCTTTGAGCTTTGAGCAGCCTTCCAAGTCCAGTATCTTACAAGCCACACCTGTTGCACCAGCTACCCTCTCGATTAATGTACATGGTAACTAACTGGGTTAAATTTGGTGGCCAGGTAAACTAACTAAACTGTAAGGGCTACTCATATAAATGTAGATTAATACTCAGGTTTTACCTTTACTGTTTCACAAACAGTTAAAAAGTGAGTTTAGACTTTAATGCAGGGTATTTTATTAAAAGAATTTAACAGGCACAAAGCAGAAATAGAGTAAAATAACAATTATAAAATGATAAATTATACCAATAACCCTGCCCTATGCTGTTTTTGTTCTTATCTTTTGGAGGAGAGCATTTGGAGAGAGAATAAGCACACCCAGGCCTGAAGATAAAACAAAGTGTAATTCCATGTGAATTAAAAACAAATTCTTAATGTGGATTAGTGAAAGAAAAATGACAAGCAACAACTTAAACATGTCAACATGTAAACAAACCTATTAGGTGTGGTGTTGGTACAAACACAGACTAATGTCCATAAAAGTTGACTTTCATAAAATGTGTAAAAAAAAGAACATATCAAAGCTTGACATATTAATTATAGCAGTTATATAAGGAGGAGGCCCCGGGGCAGACCAAGGACACGCTGGAGAGATTATATCTCTCGACTGGCCTGGGAACGCCTTGGTGTTCCCCCGGACAAGCTGGAGGAGGTGGCTGGGGAGAGGAAGGTCTGGGCTTCTCTGCTTGGGCTGCTGCCCCAGTGCCGGATAAAGCGGAAGAAGATGGATAGATTATATAAGTTCATTTTTGGTGATATAAAGTACATTACTCAGTATGTGTTGCCTTCTTTCTTTCACAGCAAGAAGAATGAGGTTCACTGACATCTTCATATTCAGTGTAGTCTTCACTTATGGGGGCAGCGTGGTCAAGAAGGGGTTTACCTATGCGTTACCTTGTCAGCAGCAAAGTACCCAGCTGCAGTCCGACGAGTTTGTCAGACGACACATCATACAAGAAATATTTCCGAGAGGTGCTAATGAAGCTTGGGCACAGTGAGTAAATTAAAAGTACTTTTTTTTCTCATTATACCGAGCTCTTCATAATGACGAATTGTTAAAAGCAAACAAATATCAATGGTAGGTAACTGAAGGTTTGGCCTTTAGTGTGCAAACCAGAGAAACAAAGACAGGAAGAAATTTGGTGCCAGTCAAATTCAGTGTGAGTGTAAATGAGTGAATGTTGATCAGATCAGTTGGTCAGACTGTGGCATCATCACAGTGAAAAAGGATCTGACACATGGCAATTGTGGCTCAAGAGTTAGCAGTTCGTCTTGTAATTGGAAGGTTGCCGGTTCGAGCCCTGGCTCTGACAGTCTCGGTCGTTGTGTCCTTGGGCAAGACACTTCACCCGTTGAGTACTGGTGGTGGTCAGAGGGCCCGGTGGCGCCAGTGTCCGGCAGCCTTGCCTCTGTCAGTGCGCCCCAGGGCAGCTGTGGCTACAATGTAGCTGCCATCACCAGTGTGTGAATGTGTGTGTGAATGGGTGGATGTCTGAATCTAGTGTAAAGCGCTTTGGGGTCCTTAGGGTCTAGAAAAGCGCTATACAAATATAGGCCATTTGCCATGGAGTGAAAACGAGGCAGAAGGTGTTAATGAGCTGAAAACACACTTACTAAAAACCATGTGATGTTTATATATAAACTATGCACAATGTGTACTGGAATATTGATCTACTTATGCAGGTACTTGGAAAATCAAGGCCTCTGTGGGAGAGTTCCAGTGCAGTCCTTCATCGAGGAAGGGCAGGATGTGAACGGGATCTGTGGCAGCAATGGCCGACGCCTGAACAATGCACAAAACTATGCACACAACTTGTGTATCAGCAGACTAACTATGCAGGTGTATAATGTTGAATCTCAGAGAACCAACAACGTTTGCAACGTTAGGGTTTTTCCAGGGCAAAGGCGTGTGACTGTAGCATGCAACAGAATCGGGAATGTCTGCCGTCCTGTGCATTATGAGAGAGACCAAGGCCAGACACCAGGCAATGTACTCTGCAGTTGATGTAGATGTCTGAGTATTATTGCACATGCAGACTGCTGTGTCACACACTTGGCTTGCTGCTGTGCTTTTAGTTTCCCAGCTAACTCATTCTGATGAGGTCTGAATGAACGCATTGCTCCTGATATTTCTCCTGCCAGTGATCATACTTCCACCTGCACAATCCAACAAGAAATACAACTGATGTAGTTTGTTTAGTTCCTTAGTGAGTTCATTGAAACAAATGAGGCGTTTCTGCTACACTTCAGCATTTATCCAAGTAAAGATTTACACAGCTTACCACATTAGCTCTAAGATCTATTCTACTCAATCAGCACTTCATTTATCGTTACAAGCTGTGTAACATGTGGAGGTTATAGTAATAATACAACAGGGAAGCATCTGTTTGCTATTAGACTGCCTACTCTCTTTCATTTTCTTTGCTTCAATAAAAGCATTCATCAAATGTCTTTTGTCTCACTTTGGTTAAAAAATGTCAGCATAACTGCCACAAGTTTACCGATCCTCAGCTAAACAGTATCTCAGTAATCTCAGTATCATAGAAGAATGAGTGAAACTCTGGTATTCACATCACAATGTGTCCCAGAGATGGGACTGATTTGTGAGCTATAAAGCTCACAAAGCTCATAAATTAGAGCTCATAGGGTAAGATCAATTAAAATTTATTTATGCAGCACCAGATCACAACAACAGTCACCTCAAGACCGTTATATTGTAAGTAGGGCTGTGCGATATGACCATATCCCGATATTAAGACATCTATCGTCCGATAACGATATAAATTACAAAAATGTAACATTTCCCGTAAATTCTGTGAATCTCGGGCAGCTCGACTTGCGTGAAGTGTTTCCAGCTGGGCGTCGTGTACCTGGAGTCGAGTGTTTTAACTGATGCATGGAACTATACATTTTTAGACATAAGTTGTAACGGCCGCCGTTTTCTTTGTGAGTATTTATTACACAGCGTGCTGCGGGGAAAAGCCTGTTCTAAAGTTTGAGTCTAAGGTTTATTTTTTAGCAGCTGGCGGCTCTTTTTTGCTTCTCATCCGTAAATACTCTGCATCTTTCACGTGATTCAGTTTATTTTGAAAAGCCTCAACAGGATCTTGAGCTTTATTGTGAAAGGTTTATGTGGAAAATAAACAAGCGGACACGCCGTGGTTTTACCGTCGTTGTTGCTAACGAAAACGCATAAAAAACAAGCGCTTGTTCGTCCGTAGTGTGGTTATATTAAATATAAGAGAAAGAGAAAACTTTAAGAAATTAATATAGCAACTACAGTGACCATCAAAATGATGAAAAAATATTGCCGTAAACAGTTTATTTTGCGACACCACGAAACAAACGATAGCGTAAAATGAAACGATAGACGTTTTTCTATCGTCATCCGATATATATCGTTATATCGAACAGCCCTAATTGTAAGGTAGACCCAACAATAATACATACAGAGAAAAACCCAACAATCATATGACCCCCTATAACCAAGCACTTTGGCGACAGTGGGAAGGAAAAACTCCCTTTTAAAAGGAAGAAACCTCCGGCAGAACCAGGATCAGGGAGGGGCGGGGCCATCTGCTGCGACTGGTTGGGATGAGAGATGGAAAACAGGATAAAGACATGCTGTGGAAGAGAGACAGAGATTAATAACAAGGATAATTCAGTGCAGAGAGGTCTATTAACACGTATTGAGTGAAGAAGAAACACCCAGTGCATCATGGGAATCCCCCAGCATCCCCCACATCTCTGCTACACTTGATGTAACTTAACTCTGGCCATGAGCACCAGTCCAACACAGCTCTTTACTAAACACTTTAAGGCTCACGTAGCCCCATTATTTTATATTGCACAGCTGCCTCATGGTTTGTGTCACATATTTGTGTGTTGTTGCCCACAGATGTGCA
Organism: Pelmatolapia mariae; assembly: GCF_036321145.2. NCBI lineage: Eukaryota > Metazoa > Chordata > Actinopteri > Cichliformes > Cichlidae > Pelmatolapia > Pelmatolapia mariae. The sequence goes on from NW_027051898.1 coordinate 45,267, forward strand.
TCGTAGTATATTTTTGGATTTGGACTGCTACACTCAGATACTAACAGACAGAAACAAAGAGAAGCTGTCTTCTCTGAAGATGGTCTGCCTGGACTCGTGATCACACCAGAAGGTCCAAAGCTTTGAGACTGACTCTCCCAGAGGAAAACAGGCCTATAAATTCTGCTGTTAGGGCACACCCCCTTCTCTAACTCTACAGGCCTGAACAGAGGACCAGAGACGGTTGCAATGGTCTGAGAAGTGACATGTCCGTGTAGGGCAGGGGTGTCCAAACTACGGCCCGCGGGCCAACTGCGGTTTTATAAATAGAATAGAATATGGCCCACACTTATACTTTTGCTTGAGTGTATTGCACTTCTTAGTTTTAACACCAGGGGGGCTACTGTTGATCAAGGCAGTCGCTCCACCAAAAAGGACAATCACAGAAGAAATTTACCCCAAGTTATTAAACATGGCAGAACCAAAGAAGCGAAAGGTAGAAAGTGAGTGCAGAAAATTTCAGACATGGTGGGAGAGTGAATATTTCTTCAAAGAATTCAAGGGGACGTGTGTCTGTTTGATCTGCACTGAAACTGTGGCAGTTATGAAAGAGTATAATGTACGACGTCATTATGAAACCAAACATCAGGACTATGCATCCTACACTGGTGCTGAGCGAGAGCAGAAACTAAAGCAAAGGGTAGCTGTCCTGCGGGGTCAGCAACAGTATTTTTTTGTGCTCAGATGGTCCAGGAAAAGGCTAAAATCACCAGCTATGAGGTCGCCCAACCAGAGGTGGGTCGAGTATCCAAAAATTGTACTCAAGTAAGAGTAGCATTACTTTAAAATATTATTACCTAAGTAAAAGTGAAAACTAGTTGTCAAAAAAGTTACTCTAGTAAGAGTAAAAAAAGTACTTGGCGAAAAGGCTACTCAAGTAGCGAGTAACTGCTTGAAATGTCCGATTTATTTTTCAAATAAATGTTATCAGGCAAACAAAAATAAATAAATATACAAATTGTAGTATTTTGAAAAGGAATATATGTAAAAACAGCAACAAAATAAGGCACAACAATTCTAATTTCCAGATTTCAGTTTTTCACAACATAAAGCTTTTTTCGCCAATACCTACAGTAAATAATATAAATGTATAACAGTGCAAACAATTTCCAGTGACATGATATGCTGCAAACTTGCTCCAAATGCCACAGCAGCCTCAGAGAAAACATTAAAACGAGGCATCTTCAACATATGTTCATACAAGGCAGCTCACAGTTTACCAAGTTGTATTAGGGCTGGGCGATATGGCCTAAAATTCATATCGCGATATAATTTGAAGCATGTGTGGTAACGATATATATCACGATATATATTCCACACTATAAGGCACACTTAAAATCCTTTAATTTTCTCAAAAATAGAGGGTGTGCCTTATGTATGAATTCTAGTTGTGCTTACTGACCTTGAACCGATTTTGGCGTACAACTTTGGTAAGCCGCACTGCTTGATGGATTGTCAGAGCATTACGGCTGCTGTAGTGAGGAGCTTCGCGGAGTAATCTGGGTCCAAAACTCTGATCCTTCAGATCCCAAAGTCAAACGAACACTGAGAGTTAAAAACAGTCTAAATTCTTTAATCTTTAATAAAATCATCAGCGTTACTGCTTTACCAGGTGTAACAATTAAGTTTAACATCCAGGCATCCATGAAAACAGAAGTTATTAAATTTAACAGAGTTAGAAGTTAACAGAAAGTTAGCTCGCTAGTTTATACCTAAACATGACATACCATGTTCTGACGGAGAGATTTAAATTTAAAACGTTTTATTTATTTAAAACGTATAGCTCTGATACCACTTCCAACATAAATGAAGAGAGGAAAACTAAACAGCAGTGGCGTTTGTAGGGTTACTGAAGGTAGTCACCTGGTATATAATGTTGTGCTACGTGATTGCTAGCGACACAGCTATGTAAGTAATAACATTACCATAGTGAAGCTGGGGGATGAACGCCAACTTTTTTACACTCGATAAAAGTTAACGTGAGGGATTCTGGTGGTTAGGGACAAATGCAATCGCATAGCAGGATGCTATACACGGGCCAAACTTCAGTCAGGAGAACAACTGAGAGTATTCATCCACAATACGAGGTCAGTTATTAATATACTGCAACATAGAGCATCTTCGAGAGAATTCAACATTAATGAATCAATGTTACGGAAGTGGAGGAAGCGCAGTTTTTGGCTTTCCCCATATTTCAAAAGTGCTTCATCTCTTTGCCATGACTGTCGCCCGGCATAATTCGCAGATGATAATAGTTTGTAGCCGCTGCGATGCTTTCGACCAAAACAGGCGCAGCTTGATGACATCATCAACATGCGCTATCGCGATAGAGCAATAATGGTCGTGTCCAAATTCATGGGCTGCATCCTCCTGAGGCCGCATTTGTAGACCGATTACGTCACAGCGACGCGCCGAAGGCTGTCCAAATTCGTAGACTCCTCCGAATGCAGCCGACAAATGCGTCCTCCTTTTCCCCGAATTTGAAGGATGGGTGTGTCCTTCGTGGCCCACCATATCCCAGAATTCATAGCGCGGCCCAGCCAAACTCCAGTTTTCAGCAATGGCGGCTGCTACTAAGTTTTAAAATTACTCTTATTAATCTTTCTGGGTCACAAAATAAACTTTTAACATATTTTCAGGCGAGAATGTAGCCGTGTAAACTTGAAATATCTGCTCGTTTTATCAAGATATCGCATATTTGCAAAAGTGCTTCGACGTTTTCGGAGACGTCTGTTACCCACCAGCTCGATAGCTAGCCGAGAGCTCGAGGGTCACTGAAGCCGCCGAGAACAGCACAACTCCCGGCACATCATTTTCAGATCACCGCCGACTTTCGGTACTCAGGTTAAACGTAATATATAAGTCACTTAGACAACCTAAAAATGATATTGTTTGGCTTTTTTCAGTGTTTTATTTGTTCGTGAGTAAATCGGTTTGCCTGAGATTAAAGTTATTAGATTAGATTAGATAAAATAAAACTTTATTAATCCCCCGGGTGGGTTCCTCCTTGGTTTTCACACAGCTGACTAAACGTCAAGTTTGAGATGGTCGAGAATTTACGCCAGTGTCCTGTTATATTTTAGATAGCAAGGAGCAGACGGCCGAGTTTATTAAACTCCACCGAGACAGCTGTGACGTTAATCAGAAGGCTAGACCGTCCAATTTCACAGCCGTTTACTTCCGGCCTACCCGACCTTCTGAGGACCCGGCCCACATAGACTGCGAAGGCCGGGTCCTCAGGAGGATGCAGCCCATGAATTTGGACACGACCATAGTCAAAATCTCTATCGTTGACCAAATTTATATCGTTTCTATCATATATCGTTTCTATCGCCCACCCCTAAGTTGTATAAGTGTGCATCTATTTCTGCATATTTAGCAAAAAATGTGCTATTTCTTCACTCAGTGAGGTGATGGTTCAGCTTCAGCAGCAGTTTGCTCTCAAGGTTCTTTCTGTGAAGCTGTAACTGTTTAGCAGTGAACACGAGTCCTGCATGACTAAGAAGTCCTTCACAAGCCAGTGAATGGACATGAAAGGTACCTCTCCAGCCCTGCTTCAGGCTTTCCTGACCCCATGGATCCATCATCTTCATCGGTTAGGCTGCTGTTTATGCTGGCCTCATCCAGCTCTGTGTCTAGCTGATGTCTGATGAAGTGGAGACCTGTGGAAAGATGTAAGGTTTTCAAAAGAATTAGGTCTGGTCATTATAGTGCTGTATACACTGCCAAGCTGCAGATGTTTGTTTGGAGCTAGCCTCCAAAAGCTGCCCATACACTGTGTGAGTTTTGGCCCATTTTGAGCCGATTTTTCAGTCGCGCAACCGTTTTGGGGATCGGCCGTGTTTTGCCTTAATCGTGTGTGCATTGTGTAGTATACATGGGGTAACGAAAAGCAGTTAACACCTCACGACCAGCTCCCAATCATCAATCTTATGGTCGCATGATAATCAAACCAGTTTGAAATCCTGTCGCCCCTCACACTGCGCACGCACAAACACAGAAATGAAAGAAAAGGTGGAGCGGCACGGCAGCGCAGCGTGTGATCTGGACACAAGAGATGGAGGCACAACTTGTAGGAAGAGGCAAGCTCATCAGAGTACGCAAGCGTAGAGCTGCCACCCAGGCAAATGAAAAATAGCGCCATATCACGTTATAACGTAAACAGTTTATTGTTCTAACAACATACCTTTCACGTTTGAACAATATAATATTTATATTCTACGAACGTGATAATTATGTATATTGTAATAATGTGATATTATATTGTTCAAACATTAAAAGTATATTGTTAGAAAAACATACTTTTCACGTTATAAGGTGATATAGCTCTATTTTTCTTTTGCCCCGGTGGCAGCTCTACGCTTCCGTATGCGAGGCTTTTCAATGTGGCCTCACAAAATTATCACGACTACAACAACCATGAAAAGAGTTGGATGGACATTGCTGCTCAATCACAGCTGCCTGGTCAATGTTTTTCATTAGTAATTTAGCAGAGTTGAAGGTGTGTGTGTGTCTGTGTGAGTGAAAGACAGAGAGGGAGAGCGAAGGACAGATTTTGTATGTTAAGCTTCATGTTATGGACGCACAGTTTGAGCACTCAGGTCGCATCAGAGCATCAGGCCGTGTAGTGTGAGACCATCGTGACCTATGAACTTCTAACCCCTGCGATTTAATTGTACAGTTTGAGCAGGAGCGGAATAACGTGACTGAAAAAAATCGCACAGTGTTTGCCCAGCTTAATGCAGACTGTTTAAACTAAACAAGCTGCTGTTTCACATAATAAACCCTGTCAGCCGCAGTATTGCGTTCTGTTTTAACAGTTAAAGCTGTAGAGACGAGCTGTTTGCATGTGCGTGGAACTTGTAGAAATGTTTAGCGTATTTTAGAGTTTAGACATGTAGGAATGTTTAGTTTGTTTTAGAGTTTAGAAATGTGTTATGATAGAATGTAGAATTATGGTAGAGACACTGACACTGCCCTGGATGTAATAAAAGCCTGACTGTGTCATGAACTTAGGAGTAGATCTTAGGAGACCCTCCCCCAGGTGAACTGTGAATGTAAGACAAAGAGGAGTTAATGCTGAGTGGAAATTCCCCAGAGGATACCTGTGTGGGGGTCTCAATATTTGTAACTTGATAACTGTGGTCTGGAAGGGAGATGGGGTTTTATGACCCCCAGGAAGTCACGTATACAGAGACACACACACAAACAGTGCTTTAACTGTTACGACGCACTCACACCCACATGCACACTCACTCACGTGCACACACAGGCACTCACGTGCTCGTGCATACACACACAGAGACAGAGTTTGCAGCACACCATGGGAGATTTATGATGGGGTCAGCCTCTATAAAGCTGGCGGTGACTAACAAAGGGGTGAAGATTTTGCAGAGGGACACCGGCCTCGTCTTCCCTTCTAGGAGTGCATGCTTAAATGAAGATGAATAAAGATGAATAAAGTTTTTGTAAAAATAACTACTGAGTTCCGGTGCCGTTTCTGGATCCCTCGACGAATAAAAAGAACTGGGGCAAAACTGATTTCGTAACAGTAGATGTACAACTTTGTGTTTAACATTACTGCATTATAGTACTGTGATCTTTGTCCTTATATATGGTTATGTTTGCTATACTGACGTATGCATATAACTGGATATGTAACTTATCTATTCATCTTATTTGTCATGTATTTGCATTGTGTACTTCCTTTTTGTAAGAAACCACACACGTGATCACAGCCACAAGAATCAATCAGTGAAAGAATAAAGTGCCTCAAACCAAACCTTAAGCTCCTTATTCCACACGCTGGGATCATTTGGCCTTCAGTGGTGTTCTGGCTGACACACCGGAGTGACCAGAGTGCTAAAGAGTGAATTCTGTGGCTGCAGTTAGCTGGTCTGCTAGTTAGCCGGTGTGCTAGTTAGCCAATGTGCTATTTAGCTGGTGTGCTAGTTAGCCGGTTCGCTAGTCAGCTGGTGTGCTAGTTAGCCGGTTCGCTAGTCAGCTGGTCTGCTAGTCAGCTGGTGTGCTAGTTAGCCAATATGCTAGTTAGCCGGTTCGCTAGTCAGCTGGTGTGCTAGTTAGCTGGTGTGCTAGTTAGCCGGTTCGCTAGTCAGCTGGTGTGCTAGTTAGCCGGTTCGCTAGTCAGCCCGGTCTGCTAGTTAGCTGGTTTGCTAGATAGCCG
>NW_027051899.1:0-16486 GCF_036321145.2 Pelmatolapia mariae
TCCAAGTAGAAAACATCTGATCAAATCTCATAGCCACATGAAGGTAGTTCAGAATGGCCTACAGTATCTGAGTTGTACAAAGTCAAAACAGCATCAACAGAAAACAAGTGGGGAAAGTAATAGGATCATACTGATACGCCTGTACTTTAACTAACAAAGTATAGGTGCAACACAAAGCTTCCAGGAAACGTCAATATTCAAACATTCACAATCTTTCACCAGGGTGTTAGAAGGATGTTCTCAGACCTACATAGTAAACCTCAACAGCAGTCTGTATGTGGGACTCATGCTGACTGCTTCCACAGCATGCTTTATTGACTGGAAAACAGAAACAACACTTGTAAAATGGAATAAATGGGATTTCTAGCTTTTAAGATTTAGGTTTTTAAGGGATATCCACAGAACAGCACTAAGTGTTTTCCAGTTTCTATCTTTAAATAGAACAAACTGAGATACAAAACATGCAGAAGTCATTCAAAGCGTAACATAGTTCCTAAAAATTGGAGTCTGATGGATGAAATAAAATAGCTGTTGAGCTGGCTGCTGGGATGTTGTTAGCTGGTAGGATAATCAGAGTTGTAGAGTGATGTTGTTTGCAACGAAAGACAAAGAAAGTCCCGCTTTTTATTTCTGCCTAAGTCATTGACAGACACACATATACACACATATACTCGCATGTACATACTGCAACAAGGGATATTTATGGTGGAGCAGTGGTTTCAGGGTGTGGTGTCAGGGGAACATGCACCTGATCTCCATCAGCCTCCCCTTCAAGGATGGTGCCGGGACCGGAGGAGGGCGGTGTGTGTGTGTGTGTGTGCAGAGCAGCTGAAAACCAGCTCGAGTTACATAAAGGTGGAAAAAAACAAAAACAAATAAAAGCCACCAGAAAGTGCAAAGCTCGTCACAATATCCCTCGCTGTTACCATTGTGACTCTTTTCTTACAACGCACCTATATCGGTTCATCCAACAGTCCAGCCTACCAAACGTCACTCTAATGCAGCTTGCTTAAAGGTGACGTGTTCAAGGTGTTACAACAGTAGCAGAGCTCGAAATCAAAAATGGCTGCCGTGAGTGCATCACCATGGTCCATTTTGTTCAGTGTTGCCCTGTTTGTGTTCGTCTCTGCAGGTGAGATTTTAGCTGATAAAAACCAAATGATGTTTCCGTGCTGTTTACAGAAGATGGCTTATATTTTAACTATATTTCCCTTGGGAGTTAATTATGAATTGGCTCGACATGTCCGTGTATGTGAAAGTGAAACGGGGCTGGGTGGACTTAACATTTGTCACTGCGATCCAGAATGCACAGAAACAAAGAAGTGTAATTTGTGTGTCAGTGTTACAGTGCAATGAAAAATTATTTGCCCCCTTCCTGATTTTTTTTTTTTTCTTTTTTTTTCTATTTTTTGAAAATGGCCCGTGGATCAACAGAGTCCCAAAAGCTTAGCCAACTTCACTTTGTCAGACAGGATGTATTTAATGGATTTCTTGATTCAACAGGTCTGGTGTAGTACAGGTGTAGTACAGCGGTCCCCAACCCCCAGGCCATGGACTGGAGTCGTTTGGTACCATGAGAGTTGAAGCTCGGGTGTGAAATTTATAGTTTTAAGGGTTTTTTATTGGTTTTCATCATTTTTATCGTTAACTCAGTTTCCCTGAATCAGGGGCAGATCTAGAGAAATTTTCTTAGGGTGGCATGAGGGTGGCAAAGGAATCAAATTGGGTGGCAAAATCAAAGCCTTTTTTTTCCCCCAAACACATATGCAGGTGGTTACATATGGTTAAAATTATTCAAATGCAGTAAGTGTACACGTTTTTCATATAAATATAGTCTATAACTTAATTATTGTCTGTAGCCCACATAATTACACACTTGTACTGCTATGTACTGTATAGCCTGTATAATAAATAAATATGTAGCCCAATAAGAATAAAATCCAGAAAGCTACACAACATGGGGCGGGTTGTTTACAAACACAGGTCTAACTTAAGTTTCACTCTAATTTTTGTTAGAAAACAATCACATTGTTACAGCTTAAACTACACAAAATGTCAGAAATCTGCACTGTCATGAATAAAAATTTAAACCTATTTTTTCATGATTTGTTGGATTAACTCACTGAGGTCTGAAATACAACCGACCACTTTTGACTCCTTTTGAGTTTACGTTTGTATTTCACCCTCAGATTGTTTCATTTTGTTTTTTTTCACCTTGCCTTGTTTGGTATCTTTTCAGCTCAACTGAATTTAGTTGTTTTTTTCATTGACATACTGCATTAGTACTACTATTACTATTAATAGTACTATTACTGATCTGAAATCACACAAAGAACTTAAAATCCTAGTAGTATTTTTACTGTAAAAAAACCCCCACAGACATGTTGAGTAAATATTTATAACTTGAAATGCAAATATAAATTGTACATTTTGTAAACATATACAACTATTTATCTAAAAATGCAGCCAATACACCTGCCGGGTTTTTTTTTCATTTTCTACAACCATTTAAAAATATTACTAAAATTAAAATGAGAGAACAATCAGGTGTCACAGTAAGATGCCCCACAAATGATGTGTGCCAGTAAAAAAAAGTTTGTCCACCAAAAGACAGAGGAGAACAGCACAGGGATAAACCTGCAGGCCTGACAACAGGAGGTGTATCACTCCGCTGGTTTTCTACTTAGTGACAGTGTTTACATTGCAAATGTGCCTTAGTGACATTCATTAGTGCCCTCACTGACACACAAAACAAAACGACTACACAACAGAACAACTACACAAGACCACACAATACACTAAGTATACACTCCACACTAAACGTCACAAATCTCCCACATCTAAAAACTCTCTCTCTCTCTCGCTCGCTCGCTCTGTCTCGCTGCCGTTACCGTCACTCCCACAGCTTCCCCCTCTTCCTAAACAACCAAATGCCACGTCTTGACTTTTTTTTTAATTGGTCGACATGGTACATTTTTCCACCAATAGGAAAGAGGTGGCTTTTTTTCCTTTTCTTTACTGTTTTCGTGCTTTCCTTAGAAAACGCTTAAAACACACACACAAACGTGACAACAGTATTTAGAAAAAAGCGTGGCTTATATATATTATCATAACTCTGGATTTACTGGCCTGTAATTAAAATTTAAAAACTTTGAAGTCCGAACTTTGAATGTGGGCTGAAAGAGAGACTCAGCGTGGCTGCAGCTTGTTGCTATGTCAGCTTAAACCAGTCATGTGATTTGGAGGTGCAGCGTGTCCGTGGACCACAGAGGGTTAATACTGTAACACTCACCTTCCTTCCATATCCAGAGTGTAACAACCAACCACCTGTGTAAAATCCAAAATTCCCATGGTGTTGTTCAAAATGTGCTCTGGCACAATCATAAGCATCTCTTGCTACTGAAAACAAGAAAAAAGCCGGTCTGCGCTATGGGCTGAACCATTTGTTAACGGTGCAGGGGGGGGAACACTGTGCAATATATTCAGTTTTAGCATTTATATTCACTGTTGACTGTAACTATGCTCAAACTGTTAATGCTATCTTATTTCAATAAACATCACTGTCATATGCAAAACTGGGGTAGCACTTGGGGTGGCAAGGGATCATTTTAGGGTGGCACTTGCCACCCCACGCCACCCTTCTAGATCCGCCCCTGCCCTGAATAAATCTTCTTTTCTTGGTACTGCTACTGATTTTATTTTGTTGTATTTATCTATGACACCTTAAAGGCCAATCCATGAAAATACTGTCAGACATAAACCGGTCCTTGGTGCAAAAATGGTTGGGTACTGCAAGTGTAGTAGATTCAGAGAAACCAACAGACCCAACATTCATGATACGAATGCAACTGAGTCGGTGTAATTGAAGAATTAAGTGAAAGGGGCGTGTTCAAAATATAGCAGTGTGGAGTCCAATCAGTGAGGTCATTCATTATGTGAAGACACAGGTGGCCATGTGGTGGTATTTAAGGTGCTATTTAAGGATGAAGACAGCACATGTTGTCCATGCAATTCTCTCTGAAAACCTGAGAACGATGGGTTGTGCCAGACATTGTTCTGAAGAACAAGCGTGCTTTAATCAGAGCGTTGATTGGTAAAATGGACTGGTTCTTATATAGCGCTTTTCTACTCTGTCCGAGCACTCAAAGCGCTTTACACAACTAATTCATTCACCCAATCACACAAGCACTTTAAGTGCTAAGTAACTATCTAACATTCATACACATTCACACTCCGATGGACGCATCGGAGAGTAATGTGGGGTTAGTATCTTGCCCAAGGATATTTGGCATGCAGACTGAAGCAGCCTGGGATCGAACCACCGACCTTGACCTGCTCTGCCACCTGAGCTACAGCCACCCCATTGGAGAGGGGAAAACATGTAAAGAAATGCAGAAAATGATAGGCTGTTCAGCTCAAATGATCACCAATGCTTTAAAATGGAAAGTCAAACCAGAGAGACGTGGAAGAAAATGGAAGGCTACCATTAAAATGAATTGAACAATAGCCAGAATGGTAAAGACTCAGCCAATGATCAAGAGTAGGAAACAAACAGGGCAGGAAAGAAACGTTCAGACTAAACGACAGTTTTATTTGTTGAATTCTTCACCATTATAAGTAAGAATAATACTTAGCAGAAAGAAAACAGCATAGGCTCCTATGTTACACCATTACTAATCCAAAGGTGCATTGCCTATTTGATTCCTTTAACCTCGCTGTTCGTTTAGTTTCTCTTTCAGACCCAAAAATCATCACAGCCGAGTCTGGACAGAACGTCACTCTGCCATGTCGAGCTTCAAACAACAACATCATAATTCTTGAGTGGAGCAGAGCTGATCTGGGGACACAGCACGTTGTTGTGTACCGGGAGGGTCAGTTTGATCCAGACAACCAGCATCCATCTTTTAAGAACCGGGTGGATCTGCAGGACAGACAGATGAAGGATGGAGACGTGTCTTTGATTATGAAGAATGTGACAACTGCTGATAATGGAACATATGAGTGTCGAGTTTTAATGGGAGAAATACACTCGTGGGAGCTCAGCGTCATCTACCTGAGTGTTGTTGATCCTCCAGGTGAGTGAGTAGAGTTGAGTGTGTGTGTGATCAGAGGTGAAGCTGCTTCCTGGTTGTTGATGTTTGTTTCTAAAGATGTTGTTGATGAGACTTTGTAGAAAGCAGCTGGTCTGAGTGATGTGATCAGAGTGCAGTAGATAATGTCTGACAGCAGTTTGAAGAGGAAATGGATTCTGTTCTGTTCTTCACTCATCACCTACCTGACAAACCCAATATTACAGCAAAGCATGTAATAGACATGTTGCTCCACTGGGTCCATTTCACACTTTGCATAAAACTGACACGGATGCACTAGCTGTAGTACTGGAAGGGGGAGATAATATATTTAAAGCCAATAAGTCGCTAGTGACAGAGGAAGATATGAAGTACACTCTAGGCTTCTTCTTTACCACAAATGGTGAAGGTAGGCAACTAATTTGTACACACAGGTAAATGTTTTAATAATGTCTGTTTCTGTTTTCATGTCGGCTTGAAATAATATATCTCCCTCTGCTGGTTCTGCATCCATGTACATTTCACACTTTGGAGAGGCAAAGGCATGAGATGGACATGCTGGATCAGTGTGTCTGTCACACGCCGTGCAGGGATGCTGGGAAGTCCTGACAGCTGACACCTCACACCTGTTTCTCAAATGCAGGTCAGACAGGAGGAGACACAGAGGATGGAGGGAAGGAAGATGGAGGGAAGGAGGATGGAGGGAAGGAGGATGGAGGGAAGGAGGATGGGCCTGTTGGACTGATAGCTGGTCTGTCTGTTTGTGCTGTGCTTGTTGTTGTTGTTGGTTTTTTGATCTACAGAAAATGTAAACAACAGCATGATGGTTCATACCAGCTTCCAGCTGAACTGCAGAATTTTTGAAATGTGAGTCTCCTGCTGTTTTCACTTCTCAGTTTTGTCATTCAGCACTGCAAGATTATCTGAATGGCGTTATTATAAAATTCGGCCAGAATGATTTTTTTTTCTTTCTTGAAAGACAAAACAAATGTGGAAACATCACAGTGAAGATGACAGTATTGTGATACTTGTGTATACTGATGAAGTCATTAACAGATTCTGAGTATTGTGATTACGTATCCTCTACATTACAGTATCACGAACAGAGAATGTGTTTGTTTTATCTTCTGGTTCAGCAACTCTTTGTAAGATCAAACTTGTTTAAACCACACAAACTGATCCTCACGTTGCAGTATAATTACATGGGCCAAACCAAGTGACAAGATAAATACAGTATATTACAGCCTGAGTCTGAGTGTACACAAAGTTCCATCAATTATGCTTGAGTTTAAGACCCTTTGATTTAGCCAAGAAAACTTAGTCTGTGTTTTATTATAATGTTGCCTAATACATGCATGAATAACAAAAGAAAAAGTAAAAAAACTAAAAATAAACTATTGATCCAATTACTAATAACCATTACTCCAAAACCATGCATAAAAAGAAAAGAATAATGTTTTCATTTCTCCTTTAAAAGAATTGCCGTGCTTGGATGGATAAACAGTTGAAACAAAGTGAACTGAACACTGTGCTGTAAAACTAAATGGAACAAGTTAATCGCCTACCAGCAGCTCTCTCTCACCTGCACGCCGCTTTGTGCTTGTTGCAGCAATCTTTACACTGAAACACTGAAAGGTCAAGGAAAACAGGGGTGTTAAAGGTCCTTTAGCAGTCCCTGGAGGTGGATGGAAGTCCTGCATGTTCACAGCTACTAATTTAAAAACATTTTCATTAATATGATAGTATTTTTATTGTCTTGTAATTTAAAAAAAATAATAAAAATAACGTGGTGTAGTATTTGAGACCTCTGGATAAATCTATGCATATAACAATGTAAACCAACCACCGTTCTTTTAAATCAAATTTCAATGCAGATGTGAGAAAGCTGATTATGATTTATTATACTGGGTCAGAGCTTCCTTTTTTTCCGATTTGTTGTTTTACTGTCATTATTAATCATAAAAATAGGAACAAGCTAGAAAACTTTACCAAGCAACAATGTTGGACTATATCTGTGTGAAATAAGTGTGTCTCAAAGCAGGGGCGGAGCCAGACATTTTATACACCTGGGGCTTAGCTCTAAAGGGTAGACATGGTATCAAGACACGGTGACTAAACTCCAATTCAACCAGACCCAGAACTGATCCGGAATTAAATCAGGAGTACTTTAGGACTTAACCAAGACAGAACCAGAATCGAAACACTGAAAATCATCATAGACCTGCACTACACTTATTTTATAATTCTACCAAAGTACACTATTTAGATTCAGAAAGGTTTATATAACTATTTAGCCTTGTTGTGCGAATATGCCTACATAACTTAATAAATATATAATTTGAAAAATAACAAACCTAAAAATATACATGTTCTGATGAGTTTTGGCAAACAACCATTTGACTAACATGTGTGTCTCACCTGCTCTTGTTCCATCTCTGTTCTGTCCTCATTCTCCTCTGTCTCTCCCTCTCTGTTCCTCTCTATCCCTCTTTGTGCTGACAAGCAAGCCAAACACTAACATCATCAAATATACAGTTGAAACCAGATATTTACAAACTCTACAGATAAAAACACAAACACTTTTTTTTTTAAATTGTAAAGCATCAAATCAGTCTAAATGTTTATTTTTTTAGATTGATAAATATAAAAAAAACCATATTTGTTAACTGATAGGTTTATAGCTTAACCCTATTCGCTGGAACGTTGAAGGCAATGTAATTACACAGCAAGCAAGACACGAGTAGGCAACATGCTTTATGTTTCACGTGCACAGGAGAGAACTGGACAGGCGCCGTTCCTTCGCTTGACCCCAGTTGCTCTCGTCCGCTCCCCCGTAACACTGCTCTTTTATTGTGGTTACATGAACATGCATAGGGTCATTAACATATGACATCTTACATAGGTATACACGTGAACAAAGAATACCCTGTGTGTGTGTGTGTGTGTGTGTGCATGCGTCTATGTGGTATGGATGGACAGTTGACCTGACGCTGTACCTGGGCTACAGGGACATTTCGACTTTTTGCTGTGTATTCATGTGTCCCCCTAAAACATGAATTGTAAATGCATTTTTAAGTGTCTAAATAATAATTTTTTCTACTTCTTTTGAGGTCATTATTTATCTTTTGACCTGTATTTGCTTAAACTGTAGTGTAAATTCATTTATTAAACTATAATTAAAAGATTTTCTGATTTTCTTAAAAGTCCACCTATACCACTCACCTGATTTTTGTGTATTCCAGTGTATTGCACAGCGACGTTTCGAGTTAGACTGGATGTGTGTAAGTACTACAATTTAATACACATTTTCAATACACACGGCCGGAAGTCATTGTGATTGGTAGGCTATATATATAGGCGGTACCTACCGGAAATGATTTCGCGCGCGTGCCCTTTAACAAGTACATGTCGACGGCAATACGAAGACTGATTAAAAGCACAAAGGTAAGCCTTTTTTAATGTAAAATGCACCATGACTTTAATACTATATGAAATTATAGGTGCACAGGCTTATATTAAACTGCTTTAATATATGCTTTATGGACTGTTAGCTAGTTTTTGAAGAAGTAAAACTGCCTCAGCGTTTGTCATTGAGTAAATAAAATAGGGCTGATGACTAACCGCGTCAACGCGATAAAGCGGGCTAACCCGTGTTAGGATTTACTCGGTGTTAAAGCATTAATGTGGCTTAAACGTGTTAATGCCGACATCGCGACTAACGTGATTAACAATTAAACCAGCGCAGTCTGAGTCAAAATCCCTGATGTCGCTGTCATCTAATTTCGGGCAGTTTGTCCAATGTCTGTCCATTCTGCTAACAGCCCTAAAATAAAAGCAAGGGGTATAAGTGTATTTAATCGTGTATTTATTTATATGCCTGAAGAAAAAACTTCTTACAGTTTTGATGCCTAAGCTTTCTCAGTACTTGTATCACTCTCTGCAGTCGCCATTGCAGAAATGTCACATGTCGCCATTTTGAGAACTAGGCCTTTAACATTTTAAAAGAAGGCATAAATTAGGACTATGAATAAGTCAGCTGTGTTTATGCTGTAAACTACACTACTGCTAGTTCTACTACTACTGATGATGATGACAATGATGACGATAATCGTAATACTTTATATGCTTTGGTAATACAGGCAATCAAAACGTACAGGAGAACATGCGAAGGAGACGCATTCCTCCACGGGAGGATGCAGTCTGTCATGTTTCTGCTGGAAGGGACAAACTGGGACTTGATATCCACTACATAAATGCCTTCAAAGGTAAGTTGGTCTTTAGTTTGGATTAGATTTGGAGTTTGTCACTTTGTCTTTTGTCACTCACTTGGTATGCCTCTGCAATTCAGGTCGGGGCATTTTCACGACTGTTCCATTCCAAAAAGGAGACTTCCTTTTGGAATACAGAGGTAAACTCATAACAAAAGACGAATGTGAGCGGAGACACAGAGTTTATCATGACAGCCTGAAGGTGTTCATGTTTGAATTCAAGTTTGATGGAAAACTCTGGTGGTGCGTATTATATCAGTGTAGTTTGATTAAGATTAAATTACACTTTGCTTTTGATTTATGAAAAAAAAAGCTTCCTAACAAAAACTAGTTAAGCTAATACTTTTTTGCCTAACCCCACAGTGTGGATGCATCTCAAGAAGATGGGTCATTAGACAGACTTGTCAACGACAACCACATCAGTCCAAGTGCTAAGATGAAAATATTAAATATCAATGGAAAGCCCCATCTATGCTTATTTGCAAGCAGAGACATAAGTCCAGGCGAAGAAATAGACTATAATTATGGTGACTCGGATTGGCCCTGGAGATGCAAGGTATTTCTACAATTGTACTTTTTGGAACTGATAAATTGCATACCGTAAGCCATTTTTACATTTGTACCTACTCAAATTGGCTTAACGTGACTTAGGGCATCTAGTTTTCCATTGAAATTGAGTATCACCTACTGTGCCTGGGGTCACTATAGCAATGCAGCCGAGCATCCAGTGATATAAATGCCACAGCAAGCATGGATGTCAAGGTGACACAATGCCTGCTGCTCAGTCTATACTTTAGTGTTCAATTCAGGGATCATGCTGTTAATTTTGGTAGCCATTTCAAACATTTCAGAGTTTCAAAAATGATGGCTTGGATTTTCATGAAGGAGGCGCACTCATAACTTATCGAGTGACACCATTGACCAGCCACCTGTTGGCATTCAGTCTGTCTATGTCAAATTTTCTGATCACTTTGGATCACTTGGAACCTTGGTGCAGTAGTTACTGAAAAACTACATGGTACTATAACCTACTGGAAAAACCGGGGTAGGTACTAATGGAAAACAGGCAATTGTGATTGCTGCCACATCAGAGCCCTCTAAAAGCACTAAAAAAATATCAGCAGGTATGCAGAAATAAAAAATGGCTTTCGGTTTCTAAATGTTAACAGTGATTGATGTTTAATGTGATTCTAACCTCTTTAGTTAGATTCAGTTTAAATTTTGTCCCTCGGGGATAAATGGGCCCTAGTGATAGTTCGTTGCTGCTACAGGTGATTGTTTTACTCCTTTAGCAATGGCTTAAAAAAGATTAAAGAAATCACACAGACTATATTTCTCTATATTCTCTATACATGACAGTGAATATTTTAAAGACATTAGCTTGAAACTTATCATTCTCATAGAGTTTCTTTAATGTTTCAAAAACCTCTTCAAAAATGCACTGTATTTTCATTTTCTATCTGTTACACACGAAGACTGAGACCAGCCAGATTCAGAAGACTGTGAGCTGCCTAAAGCCGCAACCAAACTGCATTCCAAACAATGACCTGGACCTGAAACATCCAGAGCCTGAAAGGGTAAATATAATCCAGTGTACCACTTAATGAACTAATAATTTAATCTATCATCATTCTTTATGGATGCTGTGTGTGTGTGTTTGGCAGTCACCTGGGTGTAATGTGATTTACATGGACCGTGGCTTGTAGGTCCTTTTCATTGTTTCAAAGCGCAAGTCTGGATAGCATCTGAGTGTGTGTGTGTGTGTGTTAACCACCCAAATGTGACTTAGGAGGACCACACTGTTATTGGGGGACTCCGTCAAAGTTTGCTTCATGGTGACATCACTCTAGTTTTAGGAGGGGTCTTCTCTTATTTTTTGACAGTTTCACCTACAGCATGCAGAACTGACTGCATGTGCTTTGTTTCTATGTTGAAATGGTTTGAAACTCAGGCTTGAACATTAAGATAGATAGTACTATACAACTTCTTGTTTTAGGCACTTTTTACTGCTGTAGTGCATGGGTTCTCTCTGGCTGTGTACTCTGGCTTCTTCCCACAGTCCAAAGATGTAGCTTATGGGGTTAGGTTAACTGGTGATTCAAAACTGCCCTTTGGTGTGAATGCAAATGCTTCTCCTTCCATGTTAAACTGGTGATCTGTCCAGGTTGTACTGCCCTATGGTAGCTGGTATAGGCCCCAAACCTGCTACCCCACAATCCTGATAAGGATAAGTGGAAGAGGATGGATGATTGCAAAGGAATCAGTTGTTAATTATTGTAGCCAGTATTTTTTCAGAAGAAAACACTTGAGTGGAAAGGTCCCCCCACACATGCAAATTAAAAACAGAAGCACAGGCCTGCCCAGTACTGTTGCAAGAAGAGCACTTGGCCTAATCTTTGTGCCATCTTTTCTTTGTTGCAGGATCATGATGAAGAAATGCCTCAGCAAGGCTCAGAAGCCATGCATTCTTCTTCAGTGCAAGATTCTGAAGAGGTAACATTGACCTAGGACAGATTTTAATGAATGTTTCTCATGCACGATGTGTCCCTTATGCTATTTGCCGATAGTGAAATGGTTTATTCATCCTCTTGAATGATGCATTTTTAGTAATTGTCAGATTACTGTTCTTTTGTCTTCATTTTCTATCTGTTACACACGAAGACTGAGACAAGCCAGATTCAGAAGACTGTGAGCTGCCTAAAGCCGCAACCAAACTGCATTCCAAACAATGATCTGGACCTGAAACATCCAGAGCCTGAAAGGGTAAATATAATCCAGTGTACCACTTAATGAACTAATAATTTAATCTATCATCATTCTTTATGGATGCTGTGTGTGTGTGTGTTTGGCAGTCACCTGGGTGTAATGTGATTTACATGGACCGTGGCTTGTAGGTCCTTTTCATTGTTTCAAAGCGCAAGTCTGGATAGCATCTGAGTGTGTGTGTGTGTGTTAACCACCCAAATGTGACTTAGGAGGACCACACTGTTATTGGGGGACTCCGTCAAAGTTTGCTTCATGGTGACATCACTCTGGTTTTAGGAGGGGTCTTCTCTTATTTTTTGACAGTTTCACCTACAGCATGCAGAACTGACTACATGTGCTTTGTTTCTATGTTGAAATGGTTTGAAACTCAGGCTTGAACATTAAGATAGATAGTACTATACAACTTCTTAACTTGTTTTAGGCACTTTTTACTGCTGTAGTGCATGGGTTCTCTCTGGCTGTGTACTCTGGCTTCTTCCCACAGTCCAAAGATGTAGCTTATGGGGTTAGGTTAACTGGTGATTCAAAACTGCCCTTTGGTGTGAATGCAAATGCTTCTCCTTCCATGTTAAATTGGTGATCTGTCCAGGTTGTACTGCCCTATGGTAGCTGGTATAGGCCCCAAACCTGCTACCCCACAATCCTGATAAGGATAAGTGGAAGAGGATGGATGATTGCAAAGGAATCAGTTGTTAATTGGAGTGAGAGGCTGTCGCAGGGTATCACACTGACAGACTCTACCACACTCACACCTATGGGCAATTTAGAATTACCAGTCCAGCTAACCCCACTAACTGCATGTCTTTGGGTGGAATCTGTAGTTCCCAGATACAACTCGGGTGAGAGGCACTGTACACCCATCATATTTGGAATAGGTTCCAGCCGCAAGGATAAGCAAATAAGGAAGGATTGTTTTTTTTAATTTTGTTTTTGGTTTTTTGTTTTTTACTCTGACCCACTCCACACAGATAAGAATGCATGTGCCGTTTTTAAGAAGTTGCAGTGTTTTAACTCAATTAACTATTCTAGATAACAACAAAGTGAAAGAATCAATTCCCCTAATCCCAGTAAAATGGTTCCAGTAGAAAAAAGTGAAGAGGTTGATTGCCTTCAAATTTTATACTGGGATGAAGTGTATTAGTTGATATCTGCAACTGAATTGAAAACACCTCACCTTTCCAACTGTCCAAAACAAATACAGTCAGGTCCATAAATATTGGGACATCGACACAATTCTAACATTTTTGGCTCCATACACCACCACAATAGATTCCAAATGAAACGAACAAGACATGCTTTAACTGCAGAGTGTCAGCTTTTATTTGAGGGTATTTACATCCAAATCAGGTGAACGGTGTAGGAATTACAACAGTTTGCAAATGTGCCTCCCACTTCTTGAGGGACCAAAAGTAATGGGACAGAATAAGAACCATAAATCAAACATTCATTTTTTAATACTTGGTTGCAAATCCTTTACAGTCAATCACAGCCTGAAGTCTGGAACACATAGACATCACCAGACGCCGGGTTTCATCCCTGGTGATGCTCTGCCAGGCCTCTACTGCAACAGTCTTCAGTTCCTGCTTGTTCTTGGGGCATTTTCCCTTCAGTTTTGTCTTCAGCAAGTGAAATACATGCTCAATCGGATTCAGGTCAGGTGATTGACTTGGCCATTGCAAAACAGTCCACTTCTTTCCCTTCAAAAACTCTTTGGTTGCTTTTGCAGTATGCTTTGGGTTGTTGTCCACCTGCACTGTGAAGCGCCGTCCAATGAGTTTTGAAGCATTTGTCTGAATATGAGCAGATAATATTGCCCGAAACACTTCAGAATTCATTGTGCTGCTTTTGTCAGCAGTCACATCATCAATAAATACTAGAGAACCAGTTCCACTGGCAGCCATACATGCCCACGCCATGACACTTCCACCACAATGCTTCACTGATGAGGTGGTATGCTTAGGATCATGAGCAGTTCCTTTCCTTCTCCATACTCTTCTCTTCCCATCACTCTGGTACAAGTTGATGTTGGTCTCATCTGTCCATAGGATGTTGTTCCAGAACTGCGACGGCTTTTTCAGATGTCATTTGGCAAACTCTAATCTGGCCTGCCTGTTTTTGGGGCTCACCAAAGGTTTACATCTTGTGGTGAACCCTCTGTATTCACACTGGTGGAGTCTTCTCTTGATTGTTGACTCTGACGCACATACACCTACCTCCTAGAGAGTGTTCTTGATCTGGCCAACTGTTGTGAAGGGTGTTTTCTTCACCAGGGAAAGGATTCTTTGGTCATCCACCACAGTTGTGTTCCGTGGTCTTCCGGGTCTTTTGGTGTTGCTGAGCTCACCAGTGCGTTCCTTCTTTTTGGGAATGTTCTAAACAGTTGTTTTGGCCACGCCTGATGTTTTTGCAATCTCTCTGATGGGTTTGTTTTGTTTTTTCAGCCTAATGATGGCTTGCTTCACTGGTAGTGACAGCTCTTTGGATCTCATCCTGGCAGTTGACAGCAACAGGTTCAAAAAGCAAACAGCACACTTGAAATGAACTCTGGACCTTTTATTTGTTCATTGTAATTGGGGTAATGAGGGAATAACACACACCTGGCCATGGAACAGCTGAGAAGCCAATTGTCCCATTACTTTTGGTCCCTTAAGAAGTGGGAGGCACATATACAAACTGTCATAATTCCTATACTGTTCACCTGATTTGGATGTAAATACCCTCAAATAAAAGCTGGCAGTCTGCAGTTAAAGCACATCTTGTTCGTTTCATTTGGAATCCATTGTGGTTGTGTATAGAGTCAAAAATGTTAGAATTGTGTCGATGTCCCAATATTTATGGACCTGATTGTAAATGTTGCAATATTTTGCTAACAGTGTCACAGTCATCGTCTGGTGTGCACAACAATATCATCTTTGGACAAGTGCATTCAGTGTGTGGGACCGGTTTCCTCCCTCAAGTGGCTTGGCTATAAGTGCAAAGGTGAGACACTTAGTGAATAGGTACAGTATATAGTAAAAAGCATTAATAGAGTTCAACAAGTTAAGACTAGCTGAAATGAACACTGCTCCCTTTTTAATCAGTGGGTGGTCACATCTAATTAAAGAAATGTAGTATTACCTCTTTGGTGCAGGACCTTGTAAAAATGGTATACTTGGGATTGTCCTCAATTCCCCATTCCATAACATAAACTGCTCAAAATAATAAAGGGAACACTTAAACAATGCGATGTAACTCCACAGACCACTTCTCAGCACCTATGCTTTCTGGCTGATGTTATGGTCACTTTTGAATGCTGGTGGTGATTTCATTTTAGTGGTAGCATGAGACAGAGTCTACAACCCACACAAGTGGCTCAGGTAGTGCAGCTCATCTAGTGTAGCACATCAATGTGAGCTGTGGAGGGCAACAACCCAGCAGCAGGACCGCTACCTCCACCTTTGTGCAAGGAGGAACAAGAGGAGCCTTGCAAAATGACCTCAAACAGGCCACAAATGTGCATCTGTCTGCTCAAATGGTCAGATGGCTTGAGGGTCCAGCGTCCACAGGTGGGCATTGAGCTTGCAGCCCAACACCATGCAGGACGTTTGACATTTGCCAGAAAACACAAAGTTTGGCAACTTCGGCACTGGCACCCTATGCTCCTCACAGCTGAAAGGAGGTTCAAACTGAGCACATGTGACAGTCTGGAGATGCCGTGGGGAACGTTCTGCTGTCTGCAACATCCTCCAGCATGATCATATTGGCAGTGGGTCAGTAATGGTGTGGGGTGGCATTTCTGTGCCTGCCAGAGAGCCTGACTGTCATTAGGTAACAAGATGAGATCCTCGGACACTTTGTGAGACCACATGCTAGTGCGTTTGGCCCTGGGGTCCACATAATGCGAGATGACACTGGACCTCATGTGGCTGGAGTATGTCAGCAGTTCCTCCATGACAAAGGCATTGATGCTATGGACTGGCCCGCCTGTTCCCCAGACCTGAATCCAATTGAGCACATCTGGGACATCGCGTCTCACTCCATCCACCACAAACTGTCCAGGGGTTGGCGGATGCTTTAGTCTGGGTCTTGGAGGAGATCCTTCAGGAGACCGTCCGCCACCTCATCCCGAGCATGCCCAGGCATTGTAGGGAAGTCATACAGGCATCTGGAGGCCACACACATTCAACTACACACTTTCATGCCATTCAACTACCTGAAGAACAAAGTATTTAATAAGAATAATTCATTCATTCACATCTGGGATGTCCTTTTGGGGGGGGAGGGGGTTAGCAGTGTATGTGTAGTCATTAAAATATCCTTAAGTGTGAACAGTTTGTTTTTTGGGTTTTTTTCAGCATTTGACATTACTGCAATGCTTTGACAAAAAACTACTTCACTTAAATA
>NW_027051900.1:0-35117 GCF_036321145.2 Pelmatolapia mariae
CAGCTGATTGACATTATTAAAGTGGTTTCATTTATTAAGTTGTAAGATAAGATAAAACTTTATTGATCCCACGACGGGGGAAATTTTTGTGTTACCTCAGCTCAGGTACAGATATCAGAAGGAAAAATATCAGAAGGAAAAATACAAAAAATATAAATGGAGTACAAACAAAATAAAAAATAAATAAGATAATACACTATATATGTCATGGTCCAACAGCCCTTGCCTGGATGCCTCCCCATGCGTTATTGTGTGCATGTTGCTCCCTTCCTCTCTCTCCCACTCTCTCTCTCTATCTCTCGTAACGGGATTGTTTACCTCCGAGCGGTGACGAGCATTCCCAAAAGTGTTCCCGCGCAGAGACTGACCGCACCTGTTGTTGATCAGAGCCGACCAGCTGTAACCAATTATCCGCCATCTCCCGGGCTGCCTTCTTAACAGGGCGATCGAGCTTCGGTCAGCGCTGGATCATTGTGTGAAGCACGATAGAGCAGCGCCGACGGTTTTTGTGGCAGTTTATGTTAGCTGAGGATTGTTTAGTTACTCTGCGTGTGTTTGTGTGTTTGCCACTAGGAGGGAAACGGAGAGAGAGATCACGGGAGCTGGACCGCCTTTGGATTACTGTTTGGAAGGAGTCACTACGTGTGTTTTCACTTCACGGCCACGAGCACTGCTAGGAGGAGAAGGAGGAGACCACACCTGGGCACCCCATCACTATATATATATATATATATATATATATATACATATATTGAGCTGTTGCACCTTTACCGCACTGTAAAAAAATCCACTGTCTTCTCCCAAAGGAGTCCTGCATACGAGTCCTGTTTTCTACACCTACCCTGACAATATACAATGGTAGCATACATACTATGTGATTATGGATATGGTTGTGGAAATATGCAAGACATAAACTATATAGCTTAACATAACTGTTCTACCACTACTATTCCTATGTATAGACATGTACAATTTGGGATTTCTTTGGTTTGACAAACTAAATTTGACTCTGTGAACTTTTTGATTTGACAGATCAAATGAAAAGTGAAACGTATAAAAAGTTCTTTAATTCTGCTCATTTTGCTGTGAAACAAATGTTCAGAATATTTATGAATGTCTTTTGATGGTTCTGACCTTTAATAATAATGTGATGATAAATGTGAATCTGAGCAATGATTCTTCCTTTCTGCTGAGAATCATCAACATCATAATAAATGTTGCTTTCCTCATTGGGACTCTAGCCAGGTCAATAATAAATGGATTTGCTGAGCTCAGCACTTCCTGCTTTGATGAAAGATAAACATGAAGCTGGATTTCATGTTGAGGAGACTCTGAATGGGCCTTCTTTCAGACACTCATGAATATTATACATCTATACTCTGCTGCAGCCTACAGCTCACTGATGAGAGGCAGCTGACTTTAAACACACATCCAGAAATAATGTTAGCACTGAGAGAAGAGCTGAAAGCATCCGTCCAATCGCTGATCGGCATGGCTGCCTGAAGGAGACTACAACGAGCAGAGCTCATTGGCTGTGGGCTGTTTGTGACACTTCAGCAACTGCACCAGTTTCCCTGCTCGTTTCAAATGTCTCACTGGCATCAAATTTCAAATGTGTGTTTAAAAACAGGAAAGTTTCCAGTTTCAGAGTTTGATCTGTTGTCTTTGTAGGATTTGACCTTCAATATGGATGCAAGTGACTGCAAATCACTGCTTTGTCTGCTTTTTATGGACACTTTACAAACATCACAGGAGACAGAGATTAATAACAAGGATGATTCAGTGCAGAGAGGCCTATTAACACATAGTGAATGAAGAGTAAACACCCAGTGCATCATGGGAATCCCCCAGCAGCCTACACCTATTACTACAGCAATCATTTGCTGTATAACAGCTTAAACTATTCTAAAAAGGTTTTTTCACAGGTTTAAAAGTGTTTACGGGAATTTTTAACGGTTCTTTCAGAAGCACATACGTGAGGTCAGACACAGGGAAGCAGCAAAACTGACTAAACACAGCGTTAAGAGGCTAAATTCACATTTTAATAATGAAAGTGGCTTCATTTGTCTGTGTGTTCATGGTTCCTCCACAGAGTGGACCAGCAGAGCTCAGAGGTTCCCAGTGGTCAGTCTGCCCAGCAGCATCAAACACAGCTGGACTCCAAATTTATGGTCTGTACATGTACAACAACTACTTTTATTAGTAATATTAATAATACATTTGTTTATAGGTCCCTTTCAGAAGACCAAGGACTCTGTGGACTAAATGACCAAAAGAAAACAAAACTTTGAAATTAGACGGAGGAAATGTGATCACAGGGAAACGTTTTAAACATCGAGGCTTTAAACAGAAACCAAAGTGAAACAGTTTGTAGTCGAGATCAGTGGGAATGAAGCTAAATAAACTGTTTCTACAATAACTTTGTAAATGAGAAATATGATGGAAATTAGCAGCATTAGCACTTACTAATGATGTGAGTTGACACTCGGCTGTATTGAGACGACCACATTAGGTGGTCCTCAACTGTAATGGAAACCAGTGGATCCAGTCCAGTCGTGGCGACCTGTGGTGAGTCGATCTGAGCAGCTACTAACAACAATGAATAACAAGCGTGTTAGATTTTTACATTACAGTTAAAATCTCATGTTGTTTGTTAAAGTGTGCAGTTCAGGGTGTGTTACTAATACTGTTGTTTGCTCACTTTCCAAAGACCCAGCCACCATAAAAAGCACCCAAACAGCTTATAAGAGTTACACACCCACACATATCTATCAAGTTAACTCTGGTCAAACACACTTGGATTTTAGCTTGAAGAATGTTCCTGTACGAGGACTGAAAATGATTTAAACAGCAGCCAATGTCCAAAGAACAACTTTGACACACCTTCATAAAGCCTGCAGAGCAAAGAAAAACTAACTGAAAGTCTGACTGCTCTTATGAAAAGTACAGAGAAATTATGGGTCATTCAGAAATTGTACAGAATATAAGAGTTTAAATAAATCTAAAGAATAACTCAAAATCCTACAATCATACTGAGAAAGTCATCTACAGCTAACTATCCAAGTGGATTTGTTTACGACAGCTCCATCTGCTGGTGGCCCTCTGCAGGTGCACGAAAGGGGCGTGTTTATAGTGAAAGTAGTAGAGAAAGTAAACCCCATGGGAAGGAGGGAGGACTCTCAGCAGCTTCCAGCTCATATTCAGTCATTTGACTTCTCACTGAAAGCAGCAAGTTTGAGCGTCTGTACCTTAATTAGAAGAGATAACATGGCAATAGTAATTAGAGTTGATTGAGCAATGCTGTCCTTGTAATAGAGTTTATGATTTTTATACATCTTTTTGTGGACAAGTCCAGTTCTCAAGTTGGTGACAGCAGTCAAAGTTCACGTGTAAACCAGAGCAGCAAATCAGGTGCAAATGTGTTGTTCACAGTGAGTGGGATCATCAGTGTGCTGCTATGTTAACATCCTGCAGCAGGATTTGTTTGGTCAGAGAATGGATAGATCACTAAGTCATTGTTGAGTTTAGGGGGATGGTAGACAGTTGGAGCAGGTTCAGCCAGTTGACACACAGTAGATTAAAAATAACTGAAGGCAGTAGCAGACACCTGTATGACTTTCCATCTCTCACATAGATTATTGTGCCTGGGCAGTGCCACAGCGCTGGTAGATGTAAACAAAGCTGGAGGAGAGGATTTATTCAACTGAGAAAAGTCACAGAGTTGTGTCTTGATGCTCAATCATCCAGGTAAGTAAATCCCAAAAAGGTTGATTCTGTTCATCTGGATGTTTTCAGTGAGAGAAACGTTTCATCATCATCAGGTGACTTCTTCAGTCTCAGTTGACTGCAGGTTTCCAACCTTATAAACAGGACATTTGTATAATGATTGAAACTAGCACCACTGAAGGAACAATGGGCTGGGAGGTCTGTTCCTTGATCACTGGTACGCATATTGTCAGGACCATTGATCAACAACCGCTGATCAAAGACCATGAGTCCCATTCACAGAGAGTTGGGGAATGGCTGCAATGACAGCATTGTAAGATGGTAACAGATGTACCCTTAGGCCCCTCCTCCATTCAGAGATGGTCTTTCCCTTTTCACATAAATGGCCTCCTTGACTCCGCCCTCAAATCAGCTTTCACATTTACTCAGGACCTTCTTGATGTGATGTTCTTCTGCTTCCCTGGCTGCTGTGTCTGTGGGGATGGTGTTTGTTCTGTGTTGTTGCGTCCTGATGACGCCCAGTTTGTGCTCCAGTGGACGATGAGAGTCAAACCTTAAATACTGATCTGTATGTGTAAATAGAGTGAACCTTTAACACCAGATGTCTGTATGATCAACTCAGTCACCTGAAACATCTCCAAGTTTCTGGCTTCAATCATCAGCCCGTTGGTAGTTCAGCTCTGAACACCAGTGAAATGTTTCTCCCACTGAAATCTCTGCATTCATATGAACAGAATCAACGTTTGGGATCATGGAGTTGTAGAGAATGTCTCAGTTAATCAGATAAAGTCAAATTTATAATTGGTGAAGAGATCGTGGATGATACGCTCCTTGATCGTAAAAAAGTGGATGTTGTGTAGACTGAAGTTCAGAGTGGTGGGTCATTCATAAAGTATTCTGCTGGAGGACAACATCATCACTTTTGTGAAGAACGAGCTAAAGAAGATCCAGAAGGCTCTGAGTCCAAATAAGTCCCAGTGCTTGGAGTTTCAGAGGGAGGATGATGAGCAGAGGAGCAGGAGAGAGTCATTTGTGAAGATCACAGTGGACTTCCTGAGGAGAATGAAGCAGGAGGAGCTGGTTGACCGTCTGCAGAGCAGTAAGAGGATTTATCTAAAGATTTAAGCTGCTGGATAAATGAGACACTCATGACACCAGTGTGTTCAGTCATTTGTCAGTGGGTCAGAAATTGTCATCAGCATTTTGTAAAATGTGATTGTTGAAGTTGTATTTTTATTATTATTATTGTTCAGAACTTCCAGCTGCAGTTTGTCATCATAACCTTAAATCTGCACTGAAGAAGAAGTTCCAGTGTGTGTTTGAGGGGATCGCTAAAGCAGGAAACCCAACCCTTCGGAATCAGATCTACACAGAGCTCTACATCACAGAGGGAGGGACTGCAGAGGTCAATGATGAACATGAGGTCAGACAGGTTGAAACAGCATCCAGGAAGCCAGACAGACCAGAACCAACAATCAGACAAGAAGACATCTTTAAAGCCTCACCTGGAAGAGATGAACCAATCAGAACAGTGCTGACAAAGGGAGTGGCTGGCATTGGGAAAACAGTCTTAACACAGAAATACACCATGGACTGGGCTGGGCTGAAGACAAAGCCAACCAGTACATCCAGTTCATATTTCCATTCACTTTCAGAGAGCTGAATGTGCTGAAAGAGGAAAAGTTCGGCTTGGTGGAACTTGTTCATCACTTCTTTACTGAAACCAAAGAAACAGGAATCTGCAGCTTTGAAGACTTCCAGGTTGTGTTCATATTTGATGGTCTGGATGAGTGTCGACTTCCTCTGGACTTCCACAAAACTACAATTATAACTGAACCTAGAAAGTCCACCTCAGTGGATGTGCTGCTGACAAACCTCATCAGGGGGAACCTGCTTCCCTCTGCTCACCTCTGGATAACCACACGACCTGCAGCAGCCAATCAGATCCCTCCGGACTGTGTTGGCATGGTGACAGAGGTCAGAGGGTTCACTGACCCACAGAAGGAGGAGTACTTTAAGAAGAGATTCAGAGATGAGGAGCAGGCCAGCAGGATCATCTCCCACATCAAGACATTACGAAGCCTCCACATCATGTGCCACATCCCAGTCTTCTGCTGGATCACTGCTACAGTTCTGGAGGATGAGCTGGAAACCAGAGAGGGAGGACAGCTGCCCAAGACCCTGACTGAGATGTACATCCACTTCCTGGTGGTTCAGGCCAAAGTGAAGAAGGTCAAGTATGATGGAGGAGCTGAGACAGATCCACACTGGAGTCCAGAGAGCAGGAAGATTATTGAGTCTCTGGGAAAACTGGCTTTTGATCAGCTGCAGAAAGGAAACCTGATCTTCTATGAATCAGAACTGACAGAGTGTGGCATCGATATCAGAGCAGCCTCAGTGTACTCAGGAGTGTTCACACAGATCTTTAAAGAGGAGAGAGGACTGTACCAGGACAAGGTGTTCTGCTTCATCCATCTGAGTGTTCAGGAGTTTCTGGCTGCTCTTCATGTCCATCTGACCTTCATCAACTCTGGACTTAATCTGCTGTTTGGTCCCACCTTCGCTGTTGTGATTGGTGTGGGGGTAGGGACAGGCTTGGGGCGTCGGGGGGTTCCCCAGGAGCATCTTCCTTGGAGGGCTCAACCCGGGGTTGCGGTCATGGCCTATTAAGGGCTCTGTTGGCTCTTAGGTGATGGTTTCCTCGTGGCTGCGTGTAGCGGGGCTAGGGGAGGGTCTGTGCTGACGGACGTGGGTTACTGACCTGGTAGCCTGGCTGCCCCTGGGTGGGTCCGGAACGGGCGTGGGGTTCTGGGGGTGCTCCGTCTCTGGGCTGGGTCCCTGGCTGGGCCTTGGGGGCTTGGGTCCTGGTTGGTGTGTTGCCGGGGTTGTGGGTTTGTGGGTGTATGGGGGCCCAACAGTGCATCGGGCCACCTGGGGGCCTCTTCAACTGGTGGGGGAGGTTGTTACATCTTGCAGGAGCTCTTCAGGAACTCTCTCTGCAGGAGGGGGAGATATAGGCGAGGTGGAGGAAGATCTCAGCCTAGGCGTCTATTGTCTTGTGTAGTCTGGAAGATGAGTGGATGACGGGGTGGGTGCAGTTTTCTCTGTGGTGGGGTCGGGTGGGCTGTCCTGGGCTCTGTGGGGCCAGGCGGCGCTGCTGAACTGGGCCCCGGTCCGGATGGGCCTGGGCCCCCTTTCCCTGGTGGGTTGCAGAGTATGGGGGTGCCTACTGGGGTCAGCGGGGGAGCTGGCCCCAGGGAGGGGTCACTTGCCCCTCCCCTCCTTCCCTCCCCATCTCCAGCTGCCTCCCTGTTCCCGCTCCACCACAATCACCCACACATGCAGGGCCTTGGGGTAAAGGTGTGTCACCAGGGTGCAGGGGAGGCATCCCCCCCTTCTGTCCCCTTCTGGCTGCCTGTGCCTCAATTTTATCCCACAACTTAGACATTCACATTACTCACACTCTCATAACACCTACATATAGGATCTTGGGGGGTGGGCACACCACACAGAATCCAAATTACCATCAGGGTGTACACCTCACCCCTGGCGTCGTTGCCCACCTCTCAATTTTAAATACACGTAGACATTGAGGGCTATCAGGAGGGGCTATGCGCTTACCTGCTGCTCTCTGGCAGATAGCTCCATGTCCTCCTGGGTTTTAAATGCACCTTAGAACACACATGCATCAACACTATATATGAGCGGGCAGAGGGAGGTTTGGAGTCTTCACACACCCCCATTCTCTGTGGCCTGCTGGAGAGGGGGGGGGCTAGGAGGAGGAGTTGGCCGTCCAATTGGGGTCTGGAATGTGGGGCCTCCCTGCTGCTGCCGAGTCGGGGCGGTCTGCTTCTCTCCACCCCAGGGAAAAGGGTAACACCACCTGGGTCTGGGTGCAGTTTCCCCCTCCAGTGACAAGAGTACCTAGACCAGGGGTATAGAGTACGCTTGGGGAGTGTGATTGTGTGTACAGTGTCTCTTTATGTCTGTCTCCAAGTTGGGTGAGTGTTGAGTAATTGCATATGAGAGCATGAGGGTGGGAATGGATGTTTGTATCTGTGTGTGCCTGTATGTCTGTGTCCATATGTCAGGTTGGGTATCAGACGCCACCTCTCTAGGGACATCTCAGGGCCTCCAAGGTATGGAGGCCTATCTCCCCCCACCACTTCCTCTGCCAGTGTCAGACGCCCTCAGACATCGATGCGTTGGTGGTTCTTTGTGTCTGGGGATGGGCGTCCAGGTACACACCGGCTCACTCCTTGGTGGCTGCTTATCGGGGCCTGGAGCCTGGTGCTCGCTCGGGCAACTTCGGGGGTGGGGTGCCCTCGGCCTCTCGGCCTGGGGCTCGGTCACTCTGGCACAGCGGGCTGCCGGCGGAGCTCACGGGCACGTCACTGCAACCCCCCCTGGCTTCTGCTCCGCAGCTGCTGAGTGACCCCTCATCTGGGGCTCTCCTCAGCTCTTTCTGGGATAGTGGCGCGGCTGCCCCTCTGTTGGTCTTCCTTGGTCTCTTGTGTTCTGGGGGCCTCTGGATGTCTGGAGTCTTGATCTCCTCCATACCTGCTTCATGCCCTGGAGGACGGGGCTGTGGCTCCCCACACCCTCTAGCAGATCATTACATGAAGGAACCTTTTAAATACAAGTGCGTTCATGCTCACAGGTGTACACACGGGTGCTCACACACACAAACTACACCCTTTTTGGCTCCTACCTCAAAGCACACTGTGCGCTGTCGAGCTTGCGTGCTGCACAATAATGTTTGATATTTAGTATTTACTGTTATATTCACATAGATCATCGTGATGTTGTTTTGTTATATTGCTTTCTTTTTCTTCTGCTTGTTTTCTCTTTTTTCTTTCTCAACAGGTGATCCAGGTGATTGATATATGTATGTTTTGTCTGCTTACTTTGTTGGTTTTGTTTTTTGCCCTTTATCCCCGTCCCTCTTCTCCGCTGGTTTTTCTTTCCCTCTTTCTTTCTCCCTTTTCTTTTCCTCAGTCAAGTCTGTCCCGTATTTAGCAAGTGAAAATAAAACATAAAATAAACAATAAAAGGTGAATCAAATAGACCATTACGGCAAGGCTGGGATGGTCCATTTGGTAAAGTAAATCCGTTGGGCATGTTTCTTCACCTTTAGACAATAATTCTGATGGCAAAAGAGCCAAACGGGACAGGCAAAAAAAAAAAAAAATCTGCTGGAAGAACAATAAACAACCTGTACATGGTCTAAACTATTTAACAAACCAAATCTACAATCTCTCCACCAGAGTGCTGTGGACAAGGCCTTACCACTAGATTTACTAAACCTGCGCAAATTTGCGTAACTTCCCTAAACCCAACACCCCCTAGAATTACTGGGGTTTTTATTTTCTGGTGCAAGTCCCGAGGTGTTAATCACCCCTGCTGAGATTTCCACAGGTCGTCAGCTCGTTTCTCCTCCAGCTTTTGTTGTGCAAACCACCCATTATCCTTGAGGCCTGGCACATTTGCATTTGCTCACTCAGAGTTGCTCAGATCCAAGTCAGGCCAAACCTCTGTGTTACAACTTTCAGAAATGCCTGCCGTATCTATACAAAATATCCCACACATTGACTGACCTGCAAATATAAAAGACACACATTCACACCTTCCTTGACTCTCAGCACAGATCTTCCATTGTTACATTGTGACTGTGTATGTGAGGGAGTGGCATTGCTTGACTACAGCACAGTGCTGTGCATAAAAGCAGACCAACCCAGACGGGAGAATCATTTCTTGTTCGCATTTCTGAGAACACACATCAGGATGGCCTCCGTATCACTGCCACTCAGGAAGAACCTCTCCGCGCAACAGGCTTTGGCCTTGCTTCAGGAAATGGACGAAGCAGATTCTGATGGAGGAGAGGTTTCATTTGTCCAGCAGGCCACTGATACCTCAAATGCAAATCTGCATTTATTTGTCCACAAGTGGAAAATCTGCATTGTGATTGCAAAAAAGTGGACAGTGCAAGACAAAAGAAGCTAAATAAAAACTGTACAAAGACCACGGTATAGAAAGTGCACTATTGTAAGGAGTAAATGTTTGAACAAGATATTCTTCAGGCGAAATAAAGACACTCAAGACAGTTTAGATGGTAACAACGTGCGCACGCTGGGTGAGCGCTGCTGTCTCAGGCTCACAACCAGCGTATGCGGCAGTTCTTTATTTATAGCGTTTCAGAGTATGTGTGTGTGTATGATCTCAGAGTGTGTGTGTGTGATTCTGAAGAATGGGCCCCTCTTGGTATTTGGGAGTGTATAGATAAGAACGTCCTGCTCTCCCCTTCCTGGGAGTGAAACGGCTCGTAGAGAGCCAGGTACAGAGGAGATGTCCTGGGTAAATCATATCTGAGAACACTATGCTTTTGTCCTTACTTCAGCTTCACTTCTCGTGAAGCAGTAAAATACGATTAAATGGAAAGAATAAATGGGTAAACAACTATTAACACTGAAATTAAAGAAAAGAGCAAACACATTTAGAAAACCTTAAACATAATGTACTTCTAAACATAAACATAATAAAATCTTTTAACAACTATACAAACAATCTGGAAACATAAATATGGACACGTGTATTCAAAAATATTGGTGTGTGTATACACACACACACATCTATATCTACATATATATATATATATATATATATATATATACACACACACACACACACACACACACACACACACACACACACACACACACATATATATATATATGTATATATATATATATACGCCTGGGGCGTCTGTATCCAGTAAGGGTCCTAAGGCTAGACCCCCTATGCTAAAGTGAGCCTACCGCAGACATGAGCGAGACAGATAAATATGAAGGCATGCCGGCTCGGACGTCGCCCGGATCAACAAGGTCCGCGTCAGGTGTTGAGGAACCAGGGCACCCTGACGACAAGTGGGCTACTGGAACAAGAAGGCATCGGTGGGCAAGAGACGAAAACAGGGCGTTGTTGGAATGCTACTACGCAAGTAACCCTGGCGGAAGGGGTTACATGAATAGGATGAGGGACCTATGGATTCTTCGATACCCAACATCCACAATGACGGCGAAACAACTAGTAGCTCAGTGTTCCAACATTCGAAAGAAGGGACTGCTCTCACAGCTAGAGATTGACGAGGTACAACATAAATGCTACGGCAAGGAGGAGTCAGGACGCCAGGTCAGGGGGGAGATATCATCACCCCCACCCGAGATTGGGTACCAAGCCCCAAGTGCGATAGGAGAAGGATCGTTGAGTGCGAGAGGAACTGACCTGAAAGATAGGATCATGGCCAAGCTTGAAACCTGGATCCCCCGTAGCCGGTTACCAAGATTACGTGAAGTACCCTCAGAAGGTCTGCTAGATGATGTTAACGCAGCACTACGGATGATACCTACAACCACGATTACCGACACCAACAAGCTGATCTACACTACGGCAGCAGTGATCAGTGAGATGCTTGGCTACAAGTTGAACAGCCACAAGGGGCAGTACACTCCATGGAGAAGGAGGCTAGAGGGTGTTACGGGTTCGAAATTGAGGACGAGAGTAAAACAATGATGGTCCAGAAGAGGTCGGTCAAACAATTGATTTTAATGAATGCACGCAGCGTGGAGAGGTGCAAACTGCAAAACATCAGTTGTACATCTCTACCCAAAATACACTCTAGATTGCTTTTATAACATCAGGGTATTGTAACGCCCCTTCTTGCGTTTACAATCACATAATTTGCATGTACAGAACATTTATGTATTTTAAGAGATAACTGCAGACACAGAAGTTCCCCATCCATCCAAATATGGTGAAGATCTCAGGCCTTTGAGGTCCCCATGGACTGGACATCCTTTCGTCACCTGTAACTAAGCAAACTCAAATACCACAAGAAGCTGAATACATTCAGGCCTTTGCTCAGCTACTATTTTACTGTAACAATATACTCAGGCTCTGAGTTATGATATATATATATTAACTCAATCATTTTAAAGTAGTTATAACTGCACCTGTAATAAACATGTTAATATTTGATTATGATAACCCCTATAATATAACTTATAACATAATGCCAGCAGCTTCAATAAACACTTTGATGAAATGATAATTAATGTAATGTTAAGGATGATGGTTATATACAGTTCAGCAGTGACCTAATTTCTTTAAATATTACAATTCCCTCTCTTGATGTCTCTCCAGAGACATCACCACACCATTTCCTTGGGTCACTCCTCGACCCACTCTGTCACCTCTACATCCATTAATGGCATCATGGGCCCCGAAACCACCATTCCCAGGTCCACTGCCTTCGCTCTGACCCTCTCTAGCCGTCCTCTGACTCAGCAAATCAGAAAACCACCTCATGTCCTCTAGGTGGTCCAGTAATAAAACACCAGCTCCCACTTGAAAACACTTCATGCTTAAGTGGTCTCTGCTCCTTTTCTGGGTCCCTCTCTAGTGGAAATCTTCTCCTGTAAGGGATAAAAAACAAACAGCCTCTCTCTGCTACACCTCACTAACCTACTTTGTTCATCTAATGTTCCTTGAATTATTCAAAGTTGGTTGACAATATCATGTTCTGGGCTCTATCCATTATATTAACTTTACTTAATCTCAATACTCTTTATGTGTGTGAGCAACGCTTTTAGTTCTATTAAAAACACCCCGGGTAAAATATACACCATCCCTATGTCAGCCTAAATGTCCGCTAGAAAACACACTTCAAAATTTTCTATCAGGATTTACGCCTCTTTTGGCTTCAAGCATATACATAACATGCAAAAGTTACTGTTAATACCAGTTAGACAAGTTTCTATTATCTACAACATTTTGTTTCACCCGGCTCACCCTCACACATTTCCTGTTCACTTATTGCATATTTATCTTTAACACCTTTTACCTCAGCAGTTGCTAAGCAGAAACAAAGCAACATGTGTTCCACCTTTACCCTGTAAAATAAATCCATTTCATGTTTGTGTCTGTAAGCATGTTTTGCATTCATTCATTACACTCCACGCCATTCCTGCAAGTTAGGAGCTGTAAATTTAAAAGCTACATAAAGTCCAGGCCTTCGGCCTGGCCTATATTTAAATCATGTGTGTTTGTAAGCGTGCATGCAATTAACCTGCTATGTTCTCATCTTCCCTCAACATGTATCACCTGGACACTCTCACCAGTGAAGCTTAAAACCCTTTTGGACGGAACATCAACTCTAAACAAGCACAGTTATGCATTGTGTCTGAAATTAACTCAACCTGTAAATAGAGACATCACTGTTATCACAAACATATTCAATAGTATTAAAATTATACTGTACAACCTGTTATTAATGCAGTCATCATAAGGCAGATTATATGATAGCAATAAAAATCTCTAAATCCCCAATCCCAACAGGTCCTGTTTTTAAATCTTCCCTGACTTTCCCTTCAAGTTCTGCTTTCTTAGTACAATAATTAGGTCCTCCTAATCCCATTAAATCTGCCATATTGATTCCTTCATGTGTAAGTGTCAGATTTCGAGCATCTAAAACTTTACTCAGTCTCTGTTGTGCTAATGATGTCATAGTGAACGCCTGCAAGTTCACGTAAGCCACCACACTATGTGTAGTCAGAACTTTTAGTGAGTATTCTCTCCCTACATGTGCTGTTTCCTATATTGTTTTGGCAACCCTTGCTGCATGCTGTGCACATTTGGGGTGCCTTGCTTCTGTTGGACTCAACCTTATGTTAACCTACATAAGTACCTGTCTTAAGAGCGAGCTCTGCACAGCTCAGACGCCAGTTGCAAGAGCTCTCTAACATTAGAATCATCATCTGTGACTTATATAGTGTTATTTCGGTACTTTATACTTCACACATTTTGAATGTTGTTTATATGGGGAGTTCCTCTTTTTGTGTCTATATCTATTAATATGCCTTGTGCACTAAAGCTTCCTGTTTTTCAGTCTGGCTGAGCACTTGTTTGTGAGTAAAAGGTGGCCTTGCTCTACAAGCCTTCCTTCATTATTAAAGTACATAAAACAATATAATGAGCAGATTCATATTAAAAATATAGCTTTTATTCCTAACACCAGTCCCCGTTTTTTCATTTCTCCCCTGAGAAATGAACTACTTCCTAGTTTATGACATTTAAGTTTACTTCAATACATTCCCATTTAATTTTATTTATATAGCGCCAAATCACAACAAAAATTGCCTCAAGGGGCTTCATATATACAGAGAAAAACCCACCAATCTTGTGACCCCCTATTGAGCCAGCACTTTGGCAACAGTGTGAAGGAAAAAACTCCCTTTTAACAGGAAGAAACCTCCGGCAGAACCATGCTCAGGTACGGGCAGCCATCTGCTGCAACCGCTTGGCGTCAGCTAACAGAGACTTTTGAAGAGAAATACTTAATATTTAATAATCCACATTTCACTATTTTATTCTTCGGTTCAAATTTATTCTGTATTGTTCTTTATTTATTATTATTTATGTTTAGATTGTTTATTGCTAGTCTTGGTTTGTTGTTGTCTGTTTGGGAGCTGACATAGTCTCTATGGATAAGCGTCTTTTGGTGGGGTAGCATCAGGAGAGAAGCTCCAGAGAGGCATCTTCCATGTTAAACACTAAAATATAACAAAAGAGATCTC
This sequence comes from Pelmatolapia mariae, assembly GCF_036321145.2. Classification (NCBI taxonomy): domain Eukaryota; kingdom Metazoa; phylum Chordata; class Actinopteri; order Cichliformes; family Cichlidae; genus Pelmatolapia; species Pelmatolapia mariae. The sequence goes on from NW_027051900.1 coordinate 14,358, forward strand.
CTCAACGTGTTGTATATTTTTAATATTTCCTTATTATTTTGTCATAAAATAAATCAACCAAATAACTTAAGCTGTGTGACAGCACCTTGCGTTTACGCCGGGCTGTGAACTGCCCTGAAGCTACACCCCCTTTTACCCCATTTAATTTCTCAATCTTACTTTAAACTATTCCTGACCTTCTCCTTCTCTCATCTGATCATCTCAAGTACGTCCTGTACCAAATTTGCTTCCTCTTTTCAAGTCCCACATTTAATTACAAGCTCTAATACATTTGCCCTATATGGCTATTCCGACGTGTTTCCTGTCAACTTAACAGAGTTATTCTCAAAACTCAGAGCTGAGGTTCCCCTTTCCTAAGTCTGTATGTTCTACAAGAGAGCAAGTCGGTAAACAAGTTTATCATCACAAAGGTTGTTAGGTAAAGGTCACGTAGACATTTGCTTAGTAACCCTAAAAGAGCACATTTCCTGTAGCTCATTTCCTGTAGCTAATCACATATATTAAGACCCCCCTTTCCTTTAACATATCTGTATGTGCACGCCTAAATTATAACCTCTTATTCTAGAAATCAAAATTAACCTGAAAATAACACTTTCTGCCTCAGTTTTACCATACCTAAATTATCAAAAACCCCAAACGTCATCAAGTAATCCTAAAACCCATTTCAACTTAAACATTAAATCCTGTAACTCCCCCCCTTTTTGTGACACATCTCATGTGTTACAAACTCAAAATCCTTCACTCAGGTTAGGGAATTAAAAGAAAAGGTTAATCATATCATATTAGGTATAGATGCTCCGGGCCTTCAAACCTGTGTTTAAGGAATGAAATCAAATTAATCACCATGTCAAATCTTTTCTTGGCTCCATCCACAGCCTACATCCTTGAAACGTCCTATAAACAAAAGCCTGTATGTTAACTAGAACATCACCTTTTATACTCACTTTCTCCACTTATGATCCAACCTGTGTTATAAAAGAAAACTTAAAACAGAACAGTTATCAGTCATGTGTCCAACCTTAGTCCAGTCTTTTGTCAGTGTCCAGTCAGTCCAACCTATGGTCTGCCTGGTCGTCCATTCACCTCTCCATTCCCACACATTCACTCACACGCATTAACATCGGGTGTTGTTTGACTTCCGCACAAATAATCAGATTTACCACCTTCAGCAAACTCAGTTTATTTATATAATCATTTATTTTCTTTTTACTCGTTTCTTAAGAAAATAGTTCTTTATACTTTTGGACTGGATTGGCTCGCTGCAATCCTCTTAGACAGGGACCCACAATCTGACCCATTGTAATGCGGAAAGGGTCACCTTACTTTTTGTTTTCCTGAGACTATTGTCGGCGCCGTTATTCATTGTTGTCTTTTGCAGGCCTGCTTAGAACAAAAATGAGAAAAAAAGAGAGCTGAGTATTAGCTCATCAAAGTACAAAACAAAATCACCTGACAGGTTTTTTCTTTATAAGTGCACTGTTACAAAACCCCTTAAACATGTCCATGTTTATTAAAACTCCCTCTTTAAAAATAAAACAACAACCTCAAAAATCTTCAACAATCTTAAATTTCACCCATAGAACACACCCAAAACGTAAAAAGCTACACCGTTTCGTACACAATATCCCCCTTTAAGCACTTTACCAAACTCACATTCAACCTAACATATAAGCACGTTCTCACAATATGTCAACACTAATTTATAAACCTCTTAATCAAATTTGCACCTCTGAACTGTCTACTTCTCCTTGAAGGCCTCAATCACACACACACAGCAAGCTCCTCTGTCATCACTCACATTAGCTCTCCAACTAATTTTCATACTCAGTCACAACATAAATACATGTTTAAACCTTATCACAGTATTCAATTATTTTCATTTTCTTTCTATACTAATCGCCTACTTTTATCAATCAGTACGAGAGCACTCCTAAGGCACTCTTTTAAAACTGCGTTAATACTTTTCTTGTGTTTTTTCCATCTTTTTAAATCTTTCCATCAATTTTATTAACCATTCACACCATTCTCTCACTCATACAAGCAGCAAGCAGATCTTCATTGCATATGCTTATGTTCTTAGCCAAGTTTATTCAATGTCTCTATGCATTAAACTTCATGAGCTTGTCTTTGTAGAGTTAATGCATTTTCTGTTTGTGTGTGTTATTTATGCATCTATGGCTTCGCAGTCTTTCAAACTCCTTCCCAATTCTCCAGTTAAGCAGTCAGTTTTTTCTTTCCCCGAATTACTAACCCTCTATTTTAATTTCCCACCTTAAATAAGCACTCCTAATCTTCAGCCAGGAGCTAGGGCCTGTTTTCCAGGTTCATGCACACATGATTCTGTGAACAATTCAACCAGAAACTTGCCTTAACATATCCATTGGCGTTAACCTACAATTTTCTTCCAACTGCTGGATCTGGAGAGGTGGTCCGGGTCTGCTTTGCTCCTAAAAATAACAAACTAAGACATTTGCATTATTATCACGGGTGCCTAAACAACCCACTAAACGACCCATTTCTCTTTTTCTAGTCAAAAATACCAATTATGTCATGTATGTAAGCGTGTTCTTCCTTGCGTTATGTTGTCATGTAAATGCAGTGTAAGCTGTTTTCTTCATTGCATGCCAGGTGATCATCTTAATTGAGTGTAAGCAGTTTCTTCATTGCATGAATGTAAGCTGCTTCTTCATTGCATCCTTATGTATTCATTGCATTTTCATGTATTCATATTTAATTTATGCATCTTTTCACTGAGCTCTACATTCAAGCTATCTCACTTCTGATTCGTTTCGAAAATAGTCTCACATGTAACAGTTTGTATATGTGTGTTTTCTATTCATTAATATAATTGTCAGTTATTTTGATTATCTTTATCTTTTGTATTGTTTACCTCTTTGTTGTGATGTGGTGGACATCCCTAAAACCTCAAGAGTCCAGCGTTCAACTTCAACCCAATCATATCCTATATGCTCGCAGTCAAACTTGTCCTGGTTCACCTGACCTTGGTCCCTCTCTTCCCACTGTCCTGTTCGGCCTTCAAAGCAAACACAGTCTGTTTCTTCTCTGTCTTGATCTTTCCGTCTTCTTCTTTTACGTTAAGTTCCAGTCTGGCAAAATACCACATTCAGTTCCTTCGCCTCAGTGCCCCCCAGTCATTTGACACTGTTCTTGACCAGCCTCCAGTTCCCCCTGCATATTTTATCATGGGGTTTCCTCCATTCTGCTTCTGGAGTCGTCAGTCAATCTTATTTTCATTTGCTGTCTTGTTCTTCTCCAGCCATCTTTCAGTCTTCTCTTTCAAGCATGGCAAACATGAAACTCAGTGCCCAATGCTTTTCCACAGTTCTTTATCCCACTGTTCAACTGCCCAGCCTGTAATTCACAGTACATGTTGCATACATGCTGCTGCTGGCGTCGTCAGTGTTAATAATTCGGTTCCTTTTGTCTGCTGTTGATCCACGATGTTCTGTCGGTCTTCATCAGGAGATTAGCTGGCCTTTGAGCTTCTTCTCAGAGTCAAGGACAAAGTGCCAGGTGAAGCTATAATTTTAAGCCAAAGAGTGGCCTGTTTTTCCCAATTGTGTTAATCTATGCTTTTGCTGCTGTGCTCAAGGGTTCCAGGTTTAGAGACGTTCACCTGTATTAACACACTAAAGCATATAATTAGTATCATATTCATTGTTTATCTTAAAACCTCCCTTTTACTTCATCTGCCCACAGTTAACTCTCTCTCTCTCGACTCTGGGTGCATACTTGTCACCGTGAGCTTCCCTTTTATGGGCATGCATTTCCTGTCCCAGACACACACACGGTTTCCTGTTTCTACAGCTTCTGCAGAGACTTCTTTTTAATTTCACAGTCTACAAATAATCAGTAATTCTACTAAATCTTTATTTAAAAGCAATATGCCTTCATTTCACTCACACACATTTTAATAGCGCTCTTTCACACATCAGGACAACTAACACTTCTCCACACACATCACCATTCTTTAGGTCAGTTCTGTAGCATCAGTCACACAATCATTTCTTGAGTGGGTGTACTAAGTGCATATACTTATGTGTTTTCAATCAGCGTCAGTGGGATTTAGATTTCTATCCTGCCTACAGTATAATTCCAGGGCCCGAAATATAACAATACTACTACATGCAAAATCTAATAATGCTTCTTCTGATCGCCTTATTACTGAAGTTACTAAAAAGCCATAATGAGTATCTGAAACCACAGCGTGACATCGACAGGTTACATCATAAACATCCCCTGTCCATGTATATTCAACTACACAATACCCTGAATCCAACATGTGTATTTACACAAACTGTTATAAAATGTTAGTCAAAAAACACGGTGTGATTACAAAGAGTCAATAAAACACAAGTCCTGTTACTTTCAACAAGTATTACGTCGTTCAAGGACGTGTAAAGCAAAACCCATACTCCAATTCTACATGTATCATAAAGTAGTCATCGTATTTAACAACCGTAATGCCAACAAAGTAGAAATAAAAGCAATTCTTCCCTTAAAACACCAATACAAGTCATCCTTAACCCAGGCTCTGCAGTCAGTCATTAGCCACTCATTAGTAAACAGGAAATGTCACTGTAAAAAGTCACAGGCACCTCATTTACATAGACACACACACTCTCAAAATAACCAGCTTGCAGCAGTGCCCGTGGCAGACAGAGCATATATACAAACATAGAAATTATATGTAGAAATTATAACAAAGAGACGTCTCATAAAGTAAATAATATTTACAGGGCCCAAAAGTGAACAACCTACCAAATTTAGAAAAAAATTTATCCTTAACGGTCCAACCGATAAACTCCCAGAGTTTTTTGTAACCAATTAAAACCAGTCTCGGCCCCGGGCCGTGGTCAAAATAGCTAAGACCCTATCACAATTTAAAAGCGCCAATCAACTAAACCCCTGTCGGAAAGCTATGGTAGGCCTCCCCGAAGTTATAATTGTAATGTTAACGCCCGAAACCCGGTTTCTATCGACCAAAAAAGTGCAAAATACCGTCCCGGACGGTAAACTGACCCAGTCAGTGGCTGTTTTGGAGTGTCGTCGTCTCCACACTTGCCAAGTGAACTATCCCTCTCCGAGGAAAATGCCGAGCGTCCGCGACAAATTGGAAGCGTCACCTTCCGACAATGCACTTCTTAGAACTTCCCAAAGTTCCGTTCTAGGAAATTTAATAACTTTTGAAGACACCCTACAAAACCACAGAACCAACCACATCGGTGTCCAAGCCCGGCTTTATAGTCAATAGAGACATTACTGTCACAAAATTCACCAATTCCCTGCCATCCTTAATTCCTTTACCATTGTAATTCCTTAACCTTATCTTAATTCACTTTTCTCATACCTTTATTACTTCTTCACAACCATTTTAACTTCACTTAATCCTATTTTCCCTTATATTCAGTACTGTTCCATATTTATATAATATCCGGAATAACAACTTCTGAAATGATCACAAGACAAACATTTACCAGTAATGAAATGAGTAGACATTTAATTGCAATCATCCAATTCGGCACACTTCGGAATATTTCAACAGGTAGTGCCTACCTTTAGATTGACAGCTGCCGTTTGTCCACTCAGATCGATCACTGACTCCTGTCTGCGCGACCCCCTCGGACGTCCACAACGCCACTCTCTCCTTAAACCAACACCGGCCAATGCACCAAATGTTACGGGTACGAAATTGAGGACGAGAGTAAAACAATGATGGTCCAGAAGAGGTCGGTCAAACAATTGATTTTAATGAATGCACGCAGCGTGGAGAGGTGCAAACTGCAAAACATCAGTTGTACATCTCTACCCAAAATACACTCTAGATTGCTTTTATAACATCAGGGTATTGTAACGCCCCTTCTTGCGTTTACAATCACATAATTTGCATGTACAGAACATTTATGTATTTTAAGAGATAACTGCAGACACAGAAGTTCCCCATCCATCCAAATATGGTGAAGATCTCAGGCCTTTGAGGTCCCCATGGACTGGACATCCTTTCGTCACCTGTAACTAAGCAAACTCAAATACCACAAGAAGCTGAATACATTCAGGCCTTTGCTCAGCTACTATTTTACTGTAACAATATACTCAGGCTCTGAGTTATGATATATATATATTAACTCAATCATTTTAAAGTAGTTATAACTGCACCTGTAATAAACATGTTAATATTTGATTATGATAACCCCTATAATATAACTTATAACATAATGCCAGCAGCTTCAATAAACACTTTGATGAAATGATAATTAATGTAATGTTAAGGATGATGGTTATATACAGTTCAGCAGTGACCTAATTTCTTTAAATATTACAAGGGCAAGATCAAAGTAGCACGGAGGGAGGTTAGCCAACTAACGGAGTTGCAGAAAGGTGCGACAAAGAAGGTGCATAAGAAATACAGCAAGCTGTCCATACCTGAGGCCTTGGAAACTGCCAAGCAAAGACTCACAGCCTTGGCCAGCCGCTTGAGGAGGTACACCAGAGAGATAGAAGGCAGGAGAATAAACCAGCTGTTCTCCACAGAACCAGCAAAGGTGTACGCTCAGTGGCAAGGGAACAAGAGAACAGCACCACCAAGGCTGGAGACAGAGCAATACTGGAAGAGCATATGGGAGAAGGACACAACCCATAACGGCAATGCTCAGTGGCTAGTGGATCTGAGGGCAGACCATAGCGACCTCCCTGAACAGGGTCCAGTAACCATCACAGTGGCAGACATCCAAGAAAGGGTCTCCAGTATGAAGAGTTGGACAGCACCAGGGCCCGACATGGTTCACGCCTACTGGCTGAAGAAGCTGACTGCACTCCACGAGCGTCTGGCAGCACAAATGAACCAGCTGCTAGTTAACGAGAGACACCCGGAATGGCTAACCGAAGGTCGGACGGTCCTGATCCCCAAGGACCCCAAGAAGGGACCGGTTCCATCCAACTACCGACCAATAACCTGCCTCAGTACTACATGGAAGCTCCTGTCAGGCATCATATCGGCTAAGATGAACAGGCACATGAGTCAATACATGAGCGGGGCACAGAAAGGGATGGGCAAGAATACCAGAGGCGCAAAACACCAGCTACTGGTAGACAGAACAGTCAGCCGAGACTGCAAGACCAGACTGACCAACCTGTGCACAGCCTGGATTGATTACAAGAAGGCCTATGACTCAATGCCCCACAGCTGGATACTTGAATGCCTAGAACTGTACAAGATCAACAGGACCCTAAGAGCCTTCATCAGGAACTCAATGGGGATGTGGCGTACAACACTAGAGGCCAACTCCAAGCCCATAGCACAAGTCACCATCAAGTGCGGGATCTACCAAGGAGATGCTCTGTCCCCACTGCTGTTCTGCATAGGCCTGAACCCCCTCAGTGAGATCATTAACAAGACTGGCTACGGATACCGACTACGGAACGGAGCGGTTGTCAGCCACCTCCTGTACATGGATGACATCAAGCTGTATGCCAAGAGTGAACGAGACATTGATTTCACTGAACACACTACCAGGATATACAGCAATGACGTTGGAATGTCATTCGGACTGGAGAAGTGTAGTCGGATGGTAACAAAGAGAGGGAAGGTAGTCAGAACTGAGGGGATTGAACTACCACAGGGCAACATTGCAGACATAGAGGACAGTTACAAGTACCTGGGGATCCCACAAGCAAATGGGAACCATGAAGAGGCCGCTAGAAAGGCTGCAACCACCAAGTACCTGCAGAGGGTCAGGCAAGTCCTGAGGAGTCAGCTGAACGGTAAGAACAAGATCCGGGCCATCAACACCTACGCCCTGCCCGTGATCAGGTACCCTGCTGGGGTAATAGGCTGGCCAAAGGGAGGAGATAGAAGCCACTGACATAAAGACAAGAAAGCTCCTTACCATGCATGGAGGGTTTCACCCCAAGTCTAGCACCCTGAGGCTGTACGCTAAGCGGAAGGAAGGGGGCCGGGGACTGGTGAGTGTCAGCACCACAGTCCAGGATGAGACAAGAAACATCCACGAATACATCACGAAGATGGCCCCAACTGACAGCGTGCTCAGTGAATACCTCAGGCAGCAGAAACCCAAGAAAGAGGAGGAAGGCGAGGAACCATCATGGAAGGACAGGCCCCTGCACGGTATGTACCACCGGCAGATAGAGGAGGTGGCTGATATCCAGAAATCCTACCAGTGGCTGGACAAAGCTGGACTGAAAGACAGCACAGAGGCACTAATCATGGCAGCACAAGAACAAGCTCTGAGTACAAGATCCATAGAGGTTGGGGTCTATCACACCAGGCAAGACCCCAGGTGCAGGCTGTGTAAAGATGCCCCTGAGACAATCCAGCACATAACAGCAGGATGCAAGATGCTAGCAGGCAAGGCATACATGGAACGCCATAACCAAGTGGCCGGCATAGTGTACAGGAACATCTGTGCCGAGTATAACCTGGAAGTCCCAAGGTCAAAATGGGAGATGCCCCCAAGGGTGATGGAGAATGACCGAGCTAAGATCCTGTGGGACTTCCAGATGCAGACGGACAAAATGGTGGTGGCTAACCAACCGGACATAGTGGTGGTAGACAAACAGAAGAAGACGGCTGTAGTGATCGATGTAGCGGTTCCGAATGACAGCAATATCAGGAAGAAGGAACACGAGAAGCTGGAGAAATACCAAGGGCTCAGAGAAGAGCTCGAGAGGATGTGGAGGGTGAAGGTAACGGTGGTCCCCGTGGTAATCGGAGCACTAGGTGCGGTGACTCCCAAGCTAGGCGAGTGGCTCCAGCAGATCCCGGGAACAACATCGGACATCTCTGTCCAGAAGAGCGCAGTCCTGGGAACAGCTAAGATACTGCGCAGGACCCTCAAGCTCCCAGGCCTCTGGTAGAGGACCCGAGCTTGAAGGATAAACCGCCCGCAGGGGCGTGCTGGGTGTTTTTTTTTTTTTTGTAGATGTGTGTGTGTGCGTGTGTATATAACTAGACTTTATGCATATCATGTAAGTGTGGGCTATATAAATATATGCACAACCCTGTGTATATGTGTTTATGGACAGGCATGCAATGTAATGACAAGGATTGACAAGAACTAATATTGCATATGAGAAATATTGCACATAGAAACTACCATGGTGTATTTTACGCTGCAGGTAAGGAAAGACCTGAATCTCTCATGATAGGGCTTTGGAGTTGACGTCGCGCCGCAATGCATTGTGGGAGCGCGGCACCATTTTCGGGGTCTACGAATCAAAACAAACACTGTGTTGGAACGATGATTACAAGATGCTTAAAAGCAGCTCAAAAGAGAATGGACTGTATAGAGACCGATTGCGTCCAGAGGCGAAGCGGCGGTACTTGCAGAAAATAGCGTGCATTGGAAATGTGGACCCGTATGAAACACGGCAGTGGAGTAGAAACCCTGAAGAGCAACCGCTATAGCCTGACATATTTTCGTACCTTATCTGTGGAGTCAGCGCGTACAAGTTGTCATTCAAACAAAGGTAAGTCAGCTCAAGTACTGCGTGTGGAAATGCGTTTGATTTTCCTCAAACATTCAGATTAGTGCAGCATAAATTCATTCATGAGGGGAAATTATAGTGAGAACATGTGGAGGCTGTTAGGTGGATTACATAGTGAGTTCAGTGCATTGATGTGACATTGTCCTGAAGGAAATAATTCTAATTATAGATCTTGCTTCAATATTTTGTATCTTGTGTCACTAAAAATACATTTTATTTTAATTTTATACATTGATTAATGACCTGCAGATTCTCCTTATCATATTAAGTGATTCATAATTGTCACTTTATGCTTTCTCCATCTCTAAAGTGATTACATCCTTTAGGTTCATTTCTGCAGGCAGGTTTCTGACAGAGAACAGGCAGATTTACCCTATAAAATGCAGCGTTCTATAGATGGACACATAAAGAAATGAAAAAATTACATGTATGTGCTAACTTTCTAAACACTGTTACATTTATGATAAAGTAGATAAAACAAATTTATGTCGGCCTTGGCTCATAGTTCTTGTCTTTAAATTAACTTTGTCTGTGTGTGTTTCAGTGCTGCACTCTCAAAGACTGAATGAACAGCATTGCAGCCATGGGTCACTGTGAGCATCACAGGGAAGATTGAAGCCGCCCACTGCACTGTATGGCCGGAGTCGTGGAGACCTGCACCCATGTCCCTGCTCTTCTGTTTAATGTAGAAGCAACAGTGCGGATCTGTGGCACAAGGCCCGTTACAGATGAACCTGCATACTGAGTTTGCTGGGTTATGTGACCAAGATACAGTCAGTGGTTGGCCATAAGATAGAATTCTCCTCTTCAGCTGCCCAAAAAAAGGCTCTTGATCAAAACATAAACAGACCATCCGTATTGAAAGGGTAAAAGGAGCCGTCCTCAAAAAAGAAAATCCCACCTGCTACTGTGGAGGAGTTGTCACTGCTATAATTCAATTCAATTCAATTCAATTCAATTCAATTTTATTTATATAACGCCAAATCATAACAAAAGTCACCTCGAGGCACTTTATATTGTACAGTAGATCGCACAATAATAAATACAGAGAAAAAGCCCAACAATCATATGACCCCCTATGAGCAAGCACTTTGGCGACAGTGGGAAGGAAAAACTCCCTTTTAACAGGAAGAAACCTCCGGCAGAAACCAGGCTCAGGGAGGGGCGGCCATCTGCTGCGACCGGTTGGGGTGAGAGAAGGAAAACAGGATAAAGACATGCTGTGGAAGAGAGACAGAGATAAATAAGAGACATGATTCGATGCATAGAGGTCTATTAACACATAGTGAGTGAGAAAGGTGACTGGGAAAGGAAAAACTTAGTGCATCATGGGAATCCCCTGCAGCCTACGTCTATTGCAGCATAACTAAGGGAGGATTCAGGGTCACCTGGTCCAGCCCTAACTATATGCTTTAGCAAAAAGGAAAGTTTTAAGCCTAATCTTGAAGGTAGAGATAGTGTCTGTCTCCCGAATCCAAACTGGAAGCTGGTTCCACAGAAGAGGGGCCTGAAAACTGAAGGCTCTGCCTTCCATTCTACTTTTAAATACTCTAGGAACAGCAAGTAGGCCTGCAGAGCGAGAGCGAAGTGCTCTAATAGGGTGATGTGGCACTACAAGGTCATTAAGATAAGATGGGGCCTGATTATTTAAGACCTTGTAAGCAGGATTTTGAATTCAATTCTGGATTTAACAGGAAGCCAATGAAGGGAAGCCAAAACAGGAGAAATATGCTCTCTCTTTCTAGTCCCTGTCAGTACCCTTGCTGCAGCATTTTGGATCAGCTGAAGCCTTTTCAGTGAGTTTTTAGGCCATCCTGATAATAGTGAATTACAGTAGTCCAGCCTGGAAGTAATAAATGCATGAACTAGTTTTTCAGCGTCACTCTGAGACAGGATATTTCTAATTTTAGAGATGTTGCGCAGACAGTCCTCCCCAGATTCCACCAACATGTCTCCTGCCACACCAGAGGAGACAAGACTTTAGACCATGTTTATTCCAACTTGGCTGGAGCCTACAAAGCAACACCCCTCCCCCACATTGGACAATCGGACCATCTCTCCCTGTTCCTCACACCTAGGTATTCACCACTCATCCAACGTGTGAAACCTGCTGTGAGGACAATTAAAGTGTGGCCAGAGGGGACAGACGCAGTGCTCCAGGACAGATTTAAAAACACAGACTGGAATATGTTCACCCACACAGACCTGGACCAGTACGCCTCATCTGTACTGGATTACATCTCCAAAACCACAGACAGTGTCACCACCCAGAAACGGATCACCATGTACCCCAACCAGAAGCCTTGGATGAACCGTGATGTTCGTCTCCTCCTGAAGGCCTGCAACACCGCCTTTAGGTCAGGAGATGCACACGCCTACAGTACAGCCAGGGCTAATCTAACGAAGGGCATCAAAAAAGCCAAACACCATTACAAAAAGAAGGCAGAAGAACACTTCTCCAACTCCAACCCCCGACGCATGTGGCAAGGACTTCAGACCATCACAGACTACAGGACCACCAAACCCTCCCCCACATCCTCTGATGTCTCCTTCCTCAACGAGCTCAACAACTTTTATGCTCGTTTTGAGCGAGGGAACCCCACAACCAAAACAGACATGACGCCAGACCACCAACCTCTGACTCTCTCCCCCACCGATGTAGGAGCGGTGCTGAGCAGGATCAATGTCCACAAGGCTGCAGGTCCTGATGGTATCCCCGGGCGTGTTCTCAGAGCGTGTTCTGGGGAGCTTGCAGGAGTGCTGACAGACATATTCAACCTGTCCTTGGCCCACGCTGTGGTACCGGCCTGCTTCAAATCCACCTCCATCGTCCCGATACCCAAAAACTCCAACCCATCTTGCCTCAATGACTACCGCCCAGTAGCACTCACCCCCATCATCACTAAGTGCTTAGAGCAGCTGGTCTTAGCACACTTCAAATCCTGTCTCCCCCCCACCCTGGACCCCCACCAATTCGCATACCGCCAGAACAGGAGCACAGAGGATGCAGTCTCCATCGCACTGCACTCTGTCCTCTCACACCTCGACAACAACAACACCTACGCCAGAATGCTGTTTATAGACTTCAGTTCAGCATTCAATACAATCCACCCCTCACAACTCATCAGGAAACTGACAGACCTGGGCATCAGTTCCCTCATCTGCAAATGGTTACTGGACTTCCTGACCAACCGCCCCCAACATGTCCGGCTGGATAACCGCTGCTCATCTACAATCACAATGAACACCGGTGTACCACAAGGCTGTGTGATGAGCCCTTTCCTCTACTCCCTCTTCACCCACGACTGCAGACCTGCTGATGGTTCCAATACCATCATTAAGTTTGCAGATGACACCACGGTGATTGGTCTCATCAGTGACAACGATGAGGCCGCCTACAGGGAGGAGGTGGATCGTCTGGCTGAGTGGTGCGACACAAACAACCTGCTGCTTAACACCGAGAAGACCAAGGAGCTCATCGTGGACTACAGGAGGAATGCTGACCCACATCCACCCATCCACATTAAGGGGACGGCTGTGGAGCGTGTGAGCAGCTTCAAGTTCCTGGGAGTCCACATCTCCGAGGATCTCACCTGGACGACCAACTGCTCCAAGCTGGTCAAGAAGGCTCACCAGCGCCTCTTCTTCTTGAGGACTCTGAGGAAGAACCACCTGTCCTCAGACATCCTGGTGAACTTCTATCGCTGCACCATCGAGAGCATCCTGACCAACTGTATAACAGTCTGGTACGGGAACTGCTCTGCCTCGGACCGGAAGGCGTGCAGAGGGTCGTGAAAACTGCCCAGCGCATCGCCAGAGCACCACTTCCTGCCATAAAAGACATCTACAGGAAGCGGTGTCTGAAAAGGGCTGGGAAAATCATCAGAGACCCCGGTCACCCATCACATGGACTCTTCACCCTCCTGCCCTCTGGGAGGCGCTACAGGAGCCTCCGGACTAAGACCACCAGGTATCGGAACAGCTTCTTCCCCACAGCTGTCAGACTCCTGAACTCTGCCTCCTGACATCTGACCCACGTTAAACTCATGGACTGAACGCACACACACCCACAACCACCTACACACACACACACACAATGGACAACCGTACCCTCAAACACACAATAATAACATGGACTGAACCACCACTCACAACCACTAGCACTTTATACAGCCTCTGTAGAAATTATCCACATATCTCACTTATCTTAACTGCACTACTGTATACCTCTGTGTAAATAATCATTCTGTACATACAATAATTTTTAACCCTACAACTGTTTACAACTTGCATAGTTCCCATTTCTGTATAGCTGTATAACTCAGATTTCTGTAAAGTTATTTATTTCATATTCTGTATAGTTTTTCATATTTATATCCTGTTCATATCCTGTACATAGCTTGTACTCACTACAGCCTGTACATACCTATAGTTATAGAATATTCACAACATACTTCATACCGTGTACATTATAACATACCATAATAGACCCATTTCTGTAATATACTTACATATCTATATTATTGCTAATATATATTGTAATATATCTATATCACTAAAGCACTTCTGGATGGATGCAAACTGCATTTCGTTGCCCTGTACCTGTGACATGTGCAATGACAATAAAGTTGAATTCTATTCTAATTCTATTCTATTCTAAATGGAAGAAAGCAGTCTCACATATTTGTTTAATATGTGCGTTGAAGGACATGTCCTGGTCAAAAATGACTCCAAGGTTCCTCACAGCATTACTGGAGGCCAAGGTAATGCCATCCAGAGTAAGAATCTGGTTAGATACCATATTTCTAAGATTTTCAGGGCCGAGTACAATAACCTGAGTTTTATCTGAATTAAGAAGCAGAAAGTTAGCGGCCATCCAGGTCTTTATGTCTTTAAGACATTCCTGCAGTTTAACTAATTGGTGTGTGTTACCTGGCTTCATGGATAGATAGAGCTGAGTGTCATCTGCATAGCAGTGAAAATTTATGCTATGTCTTCTAATGATGCTGCCTAGGGGAAGCATGTATAATGTAAATAGAATTGGTCCTAGCACTAAACCCTGTGGAACACCATCATTGACCTTAGTGGGTGAAGAGGACTCTCCATTTACATGTACAAATTGGAGTCTATTAGATAGATATGATACAAACCACTGCAGTACAGTACCTGTAATGCCGACAGCATGTTCTAATCGCTCTAATAGGATATTATGGTCAACAGTATCGAACGCTGCACTAAGGTCTAGCAGGACAAGCACAGAGATGAGTCCACTGTCAGAGGCCATAAGAAGATCATTTGTAACCTTCACTAAAGCTGTTTCTGTGCTGTGATGAGCTCTGAAACCTGACTGAAACTCTTCAAATAAGCCATTCCTCTGCAGATGATCTGTTAGCTGTTTGACAACTACTCTTTCAAGGATTTTTGATATAAAAGGAAGGTTGGAGATAATTCCATAATGTTTTATCTAGGGGTCTAGATTTATGCCTGTAGTGCACTGCCATGTAAATAATTTGCATTTACTGAATATGTACTGACTGAGTACCACTGTTCAAAAATTGAATAAAGAAACAAACTAATTTTTGCCTCTTTTTTTTAATTAAAACCACTTTATAGAACATCACATCAGTTACAATGTACAATCCATGTCATTTATAGTTTATAAAAGACATAATGTTTACATAAAATCATGACAGTGTTTACATGATCTCACCCACTACTAACATTATTTACTGTATCTTTTGAAAAAAAAAATACCACTATTTTTACAGCAAAAGACTTAAGAATATTTAACAGGAGCAAGTTTCATTTTTCCCTGGTTTTACTACCACACTGTTCAACAAACGCAGCAAACCTTCACCATCTTATCCAGGAGGGTCGCCTCTTCACCCTCACATGGAAGAAGTAATCTGATTGGCATGGTGGTATGTTTGAAGCAGGTCCCTTGTGTAGCGCTGGAACCCAGTCACGATGTTTCATCCATTTCATAGGCTGGTTTGCTGCAATAATGCCAACTAATTAGCAACTCTATAAAGAGAAGGTAGTTCACTCAGTAGGATGTTTGTTCTAATTTGCTATGACTTCAGAGCGCATGGAAAACAAAACTAATAGGCTATAAAGAGTGATATGAACATATTTAGAACTTACCGGAATGAAAATGTCTGGAGCACCAACAGATATTTGGAGATGGAAGAGAACTGGATATCAGCTCGTCTCACAGCTGCTATCCAGGTTAGACGCCTTCGTTTGGTAACATCGATACACGAGCTGCCTCATGTTGCTTCCAGGTTGGGAAAGAATGAAAAGATAAACCCTTTTCAAGCTTATTCTCTTGCCGGTCGTGCGATCACACATTGCAGCCGACTACACAGCAAATACGAACCATGGCTGTCGTGTGTGCCTTCGCTCCTTTTTCACTTGAGCTAGACCCCCAACATGGCGGATCGGGCCAAAATCCTTTCCACGCCCACCCCTGTGACATCACGCTCCAAAGCCCTATATGCCTGTGATGGTTGGGAGACTGCCTCCGACCACTCTCTGTGCAGCCTTCACCACCCGCTATAGAGCTTTCCTCTCTGCTACAGTGCAGTTTCTGTGCCACACATTGATGCCAGAGCACAGAACACTCTCCACCGCACATCTGTAGAAGGAAGTCCCGCATGCTTCAACCGCCTCAGGAAGTAGAGCCTCTGGTGAGCCTTACTGATCAGGCTGAAAGTGTTGTTTTTCCAGATGAGGTCGCTATCCAGGTACGTACCCAGGTACTTGTAGCTGGGTACTACTTCGACTGCAGATCCTCCAACGTGCAGGGGTGAGTGTGTGTGTCTTCCCCTCCTGAAGTCCACAATCAACTCCTTAGTCTCCTTAATGTTCATGCAGTTGTATTTATAGTGTACATATTATTTATTAATCCAGTCTGCACTTCTCTCTTACATAATGTCAGTCTGACTTTTACTGTTTTTAATCAACTTCATTTTTACTTTACTGTAAATTTAAAAGTTCCTGCACTATCTCACAGTGGCACTTTAATTTAATGTGTTTATTATTTAGTCTGAACTATTTTTACTCTTTATCATACTGCTGTTGGACCTAATAAAATGATACTTGACATCAATGTGTTTACATCTTTGACGGTTTATAGGATTTTTGGACAATGCAATTGCACCTTGATTGTCTGCAAGAACGGTAACTGGTGAATAGTGCCTTTTCATGTCCATTCCATTAAGTAGCTGTGAGAGGTATAAGCTTTCTTGTACTGTGGCGGCCATCGCCATGTACTCTGCCTTGCACGTTGACAAAGCTACTGTACAAAACAATAACCCGTTGTACTTCTCCTGTCACTCAAATCTGTGGCCCAATCTGCATTGCTGTATGCTATAAGATTTAAGTTTCTGTCTGGTTTAGTCTTATCTCATGGTTCTCTTGTATACAGTCAATACCCAAGAAGTGTTTGAGCTCACCAAGATCCTTCATTTTAAATTTCTCATTCAACATTTGTTTCACGTTTCCAATAGCGTCTTCACTGTTGGCAGCTTGATTACATCATCAACCCAGATGATAAGAATCACTGTCTCACTCGCTGTCTGTCTGGAATATACACAATGGTCTACAGGATTTTGTTTGTAACCTTTTTCACATAAATGGTCATGTAACATCTTATTCCAGTTCCTGCCAGATTGTTTCAAACCATATAGTGATTTGTTTAGTTTGCAGACCAGTTTTTCACCTGTGTCTGATTTTACTTCAAAACCTTCTGGTTGCTGCATATACACCTCACAATCGATTGGGGCGTGCAAATAAGCAGTCTTCACGTCCATTTGATGGAGTTTAAAGTTGTACTGTACTGCTAATTGCATCAGAGTACGCACCGATGTCATATCTGCAGTCGGCGAAAAGGTTTCTTTGTAATCATTGCCTTGAACTTGGCTATAGCCTTTAGCAACATATCTTGCTTTAAATGTTTTAGTCCGATTCGGGTTCTCTTTTATCACATACACCCATCTCCCTCCCACTGCATTTTTACCTTCTGGCAGCGTGGTTAGAGTGAACGTATTATTGTCTTTCAAAGATCTCATTTCATCCTCCATAGCATCTGACCAACACTTAGAGTTCGATGACTGCATAGCTTCTTCAAATGTCTTTGGTATGTTATACATCACCCTGTAACAATAATCTACAGTCAGCGATGTTTGGTCATCTTCTGCAGTTTGGACATAGTCTTTCAGGTAATCTGGCCTTCTCCTGTTTCGTTTAGGATATCGTTCAGACTCTGTTCTGTCACTCTGTTTGTCTGAGTTTTGTGTGTCATTTATGCCATTGTGCTGAATGCCACTTTCAGGTTCAAGGATCATACTTTCTTTTGATCTCTGGTCATTCCCTGTTTTGTCCATTCTAGCGGGGTACTGCAAGATGTCCCCTGGAGTCAAATCATTATCTCCATCGTCATCATCCTGAATAGTCTGGGTTTGGTGCTCAACTACACTTTTAGTGAGGAACTTGACCAACCTATGTCTAAGAACTCGTCCTGTTTTAGGGTAGTAGATTAGATACGACGGACTGTTTTTATCGTAACCCACAAAAACTCCTTCATCACATCTCGCATCCAACTTCTTTTTGTTGTATCCGTAACCGTAGCAAACTGATCCAAAAATCCCCATCCTCGACATGTCTGGCTTCTTTCCTGTCAGCATGTAATAAGGGGTTTGCTTTGTGCGTCTGTTGTAACACCTATTACGAATTACTACAGCAGTCATAACAGCATAAGTCCATAATCTCTTTGGCAGGTTACTTTCAATCAACATACACCGTGCCATTTCAAGAAGTGTTCGCCATTGTCTCTCGGCAGTCCCATTCTGATGAGGTGAATACGGCGCTGATGTCTCATGCTTTATCATGTTTTTATTTAACAATGTCTGAAACTCTTTAGATGTAAATTCAGTTCCATTGTCTGATCTAATTCTCTTTACTTGCCCATAGGGGGCGACGTCTGCCAAAAATCTTTCAGTTGCTTTTACGGTGTCACTTTTAGCCTTTAAAAAGTACACAAACATTGTGCCTGAGTAATCATCAGTAAACGCTAACGTGTACCTGAACCCGTCTTTAGCTTCTGGTTCTATCGGTCCAGCCAAGTCAGTGTGCACTAGCTCTAATGCTTCTTCTGCTCTTTCATCAGGCTCTCTATTCCTGGTTTGGATAAATTTCCCTTTTATACACACTTCACAGTCTTGATAATGTTTAGCTTTACCTTTTATTTTCATACCCTCGGTAATGTTCTCTAGTTTAACCAAGTCTTCATAGTTACAGTGGCCGAGGATTTTGTGCCAAGTTTCTACATCATGACAGCCATTGCATTCGTCGTTGTCAACATAATGATCAGATGTAACACTGTTCAAATAGTATAGGCGTTCATAGTCACTTATCTGAAACCTTGTCCCGTTCTTATGGATAAGCTGGTTGCAGCCCTTCTTGAAGGTTACTGAGACTCCTTTGGCCGTCGCCGCCTGGACCGAGAAGATATCTTGCGGGTAAGAGGGAATGTAAAGTGCCCCCTCCAGTGTCGCCTTCACCTTTCGTCCCTCGCTGTCTTGTAAATAGACCTCCACATCTCCCCTCTTCAGTGCGACCCCACTCGTCCTCGTCCCGTCAGCTAACTCCATGAAGTGTCTTCCAGGTGTGAATGTCTCATCAAAACTTTTGAATCTCTGAATGTCCGTAATAATGTGAGAAGTAGCCCCTGTATCAACCATTAGGCCTCTCTGTTTCAGCCCTTGATTTCCACAGTCTTTAGCTTTAAACGCGAAACTATGATCTTCTGCATCAGTTACGTGTTTAGCAGTAATCTTCTTTCGTCGGCGACAGTCGCTGTCCTTATGCGTTGAGCTTTTGCAGTAACCGCACCACTGCTTCTCTTTTTGTTCTTTCCTTTCGGCCTTTGTGTAACACTCACATGCTATATGACCCTTTTTCTCACAGTTGTAACATATGATTTCTGCATTGTCTCTCTCTTTCTTCCAGTTATTTGCCTTCATCACATTATCTTCAGAACATGTGGCCTTTTCGGTGCTCTCATAGCTTCTTAATTTAGCTTTAAATTCACTAAATGTCATTGCTTTGTCACTGTGGGTTACGTGTATGGAGAACGGCTTGAAAGATTCAGGCAACCCTTTTAACACCATTGCAATAAGCAGTCCATCACTTAATGTCTCTTCTGCATTCCTCAGAGCTGTAATGGCAGTCTCAGCCCTTATCATATAGTCTGTGACGCTCTCACTGGGCATTTTCTGTGGTGTCCCCTTACCGGCGTAGTGCTCACTCAGAATTTTCAACGCTTTCCGTCCGTCATCCCTGGCATCTCTCATCACGAGTGAAAGACTTCTATCATCCAATACTTGGATTAGCTCTGCATAAGCTACTTCATTTTTTTCATCCAAGTCCTTGTCTTCTTCCTCCGACTCGCCGGGCTCGTCCAAAATGACAGCCCTTAGCCCAAGTAGCCGCAGGTATCCCAGGAACTTTGTTTCCCACAATTCGTAGTTTCTCTCGTCACCGTCGAAGCACAGACGGTTCCACCGGCTTCCCACATCCCTACTGGGCCCATAACCTGTTGCAGGTTGCAGAAATACCGTGGTAACTCGCACTTCTCATGGAGGAATAAACCACATACACGTTGTTAGAGTTTTACATCAGAGGCACACGCCTTCTTCTGCGCCATCATTTATTGAACACACACTTCCGTATTTATACCTTTCAGATTAAGAGCACATACATATATGATAGGGCAACAATCTAGTTAAACTGCAGGGGTCTGTTAAAGACCTGATGACCGACGGAAGTGACGGGGGTAAGGTAAGGACCCATGTTGTAGGTGACGTCAGACGCCGGAGATTTGGCAGAAAAAAACAAAACAAATGAATGGTAGCCTAGAATTTAACAAAGTTTCTTTAATCTTCAGTATTGCCAAATAAACTAAACAACTGTCATATAACTAACAACATCTGTCCTATCATCTCTAACACCCTGGAGGACAACGAGGAGAGTTTAGACGCTCTCCAAGAATACATCGACCGGTGCTTCGAAGATTTAGTAATGAAGAAGGCCCAGAGCATGTCTTCCCCGGCCAAAACTGAGACGCCATCATCTAAAAGATATCGCCCGGCAGACTCCCCCGGCACAACATCGCCTGCCGGCAAAGATATCGTCGACATCCTGGAGTCAATCGATAAGCGATTGTCCAGTTTT
>NW_027051901.1:12500-15000 GCF_036321145.2 Pelmatolapia mariae
CTCCGTGCCCCTGGTACTCTGCTCAGAAACACTTTGCCACACACACACACTCCTCGTGCATATGGTACGACAACTTTTCTCCGTGCCCCTGGTACTCTGCTCAGCAGCACTTTGCTATGTACTTCCTCGTGCATATGGTACGACAACTTTTCTCCGTGCCCCTGGTACTCTGCTCAGAAACACTTTGCCACACACACACACTCCTCGTGCATATGGTACGACAACTTTTCTCCGTGCCCCTGGTACTCTGCTCAGCAGCACTTTGCTATGTACTTCCTCGTGCATATGGTACGACAACTTTTCTCCGTGCCCCTGGTACTCTGCTCAGAAACACTTTGCCACACACACACACTCCTCGTGCATATGGTACGACAATGTTTCTACATGCCCCTGGTACTCTGCTCAGCAGCACTTTGCTATGTACTTCCCGTGCATATGGTACGACAGCTTTTCCACAAGCCCCTGGTACACTGCGCAGAAACACTTATGCCACGTCGGCTGTACGCGCTCTCCTCGCTAGCTAGTTGCTGATCTCCCCCACCTCCAGGGGGCCCCGGGGACCACCATCACATCTCCCTGTCTCCCTTACCGCTGAACAAGATGCATGCTGCTCCACTGGCCCTGCTGCTGTTGTGTCTCCATTTGGCCGAGGGGGTGAGTCGGCCTCCTCTCTCCTTTACGGTCGAAAAAGATGTGCTGCTGGCGCACTGGCCCTGCTGATGTGCTGTCTCCATTTGGCCGAGGTGGTGAGTCGGCCTCCTCTCTCCTTTACGGTCGAAAAAGATGTGCTGCTGGCGCACTGGCCCTGCTGATGTGCTGTCTCCATTTGGCCGAGGTGGTGAGTCGGCCTCCTCTCTCCTTTACGGTCGAAAAAGATGTGCTGCTGGACAGGCCTCGTGCATATGGTACGACAGCTTTTCTCCGTGCCCCTGGTACTCTGCTCAGCAGCACTTTGCTATGTACTTCCTCGTGCATATGGTACGACAGCTTTTCTCCGTGCCCCTGGTACTCTGCTCAGCAGCACTTTGCTATGTACTTCCTCGTGCATATGGTACGACAGCTTTTCTCCGTGCCCCTGGTACTCTGCTCAGCAGCACTTTGCTATGTACTTCCTCGTGCATATGGTACGACAACTTTTCTCCGTGCCCCTGGTACTCTGCTCAGCAGCACTTTGCCACACACACACTCCTCGTGCATATGGTACGACAACTTTTCTCCGTGCCCCTGGTACACTGCTCAGAAACACTTTGCCACACACACACTCCTCGTGCATATGGTACGACAATGTTTCTACATGCCCCTGGTACACTGCTCAGAAACACTTTGCCACACACACACTCCTCGTGCATATGGTACGACAATGTTTCTACATGCCCCTGGTACTCTGCTCAGAAACACTTTGCCACACACACACACTCCTCGTGCATATGGTACGACAGCTTTTCTCCGTGCCCCTGGTACTCTGCTCAGCAGCACTTTGCTATGTACTTCCTCGTGCATATGGTACGACAACTTTTCTCCGTGCCCCTGGTACTCTGCTCAGAAACACTTTGCCACACACACACACTCCTCGTGCATATGGTACGACAATGTTTCTACAAGCCCCTGGTACTCTGCTCAGCAGCACTTTGCTATGTACTTCCTCGTGCATATGGTACGACAACTTTTCTCCGTGCCCCTGGTACTCTGCTCAGAAACACTTTGCCACACACACACACTCCTCGTGCATATGGTACGACAACTTTTCTCCGTGCCCCTGGTACTCTGCTCAGCAGCACTTTGCTATGTACTTCCTCGTGCATATGGTACGACAACTTTTCTCCGTGCCCCTGGTACTCTGCTCAGAAACACTTTGCCACACACACACACTCCTCGTGCATATGGTACGACAACTTTTCTCCGTGCCCCTGGTACTCTGCTCAGCAGCACTTTGCTATGTACTTCCTCGTGCATATGGTACGACAACTTTTCTCCGTGCCCCTGGTACTCTGCTCAGAAACACTTTGCCACACACACACACTCCTCGTGCATATGGTACGACAATGTTTCTACATGCCCCTGGTACTCTGCTCAGCAGCACTTTGCTATGTACTTCCCGTGCATATGGTACGACAGCTTTTCCACAAGCCCCTGGTACACTGCGCAGAAACACTTATGCCACGTCGGCTGTACGCGCTCTCCTCGCTAGCTAGTTGCTGATCTCCCCCACCTCCAGGGGGCCCCGGGGACCACCATCACATCTCCCTGTCTCCCTTACCGCTGAACAAGATGCATGCTGCTCCACTGGCCCTGCTGCTGTTGTGTCTCCATTTGGCCGAGGGGGTGAGTCGGCCTCCTCTCTCCTTTACGGTCGAAAAAGATGTGCTGCTGGCGCACTGGCCCTGCTGATGTGCTGTCTCCATTTGGCCGAGGTGGTGAGTCGGCCTCCTCTCTCCTTTACGGTCGAAAAAGATGTGCTGCTGGCGCACTGGCCCTGCTGATGTGCTGTCTCCATTTGGCC
>NW_027051901.1:25000-30338 GCF_036321145.2 Pelmatolapia mariae
TTTCTCCGTGCCCCTGGTACTCTGCTCAGCAGCACTTTGCTATGTACTTCCTCGTGCATATGGTACGACAGCTTTTCTCCGTGCCCCTGGTACTCTGCTCAGCAGCACTTTGCTATGTACTTCCTCGTGCATATGGTACGACAACTTTTCTCCGTGCCCCTGGTACTCTGCTCAGCAGCACTTTGCCACACACACACTCCTCGTGCATATGGTACGACAACTTTTCTCCGTGCCCCTGGTACACTGCTCAGAAACACTTTGCCACACACACACTCCTCGTGCATATGGTACGACAATGTTTCTACATGCCCCTGGTACACTGCTCAGAAACACTTTGCCACACACACACTCCTCGTGCATATGGTACGACAATGTTTCTACATGCCCCTGGTACTCTGCTCAGAAACACTTTGCCACACACACACACTCCTCGTGCATATGGTACGACAGCTTTTCTCCGTGCCCCTGGTACTCTGCTCAGCAGCACTTTGCTATGTACTTCCTCGTGCATATGGTACGACAACTTTTCTCCGTGCCCCTGGTACTCTGCTCAGAAACACTTTGCCACACACACACACTCCTCGTGCATATGGTACGACAATGTTTCTACAAGCCCCTGGTACTCTGCTCAGCAGCACTTTGCTATGTACTTCCTCGTGCATATGGTACGACAACTTTTCTCCGTGCCCCTGGTACTCTGCTCAGAAACACTTTGCCACACACACACACTCCTCGTGCATATGGTACGACAACTTTTCTCCGTGCCCCTGGTACTCTGCTCAGCAGCACTTTGCTATGTACTTCCTCGTGCATATGGTACGACAACTTTTCTCCGTGCCCCTGGTACTCTGCTCAGAAACACTTTGCCACACACACACACTCCTCGTGCATATGGTACGACAACTTTTCTCCGTGCCCCTGGTACTCTGCTCAGCAGCACTTTGCTATGTACTTCCTCGTGCATATGGTACGACAACTTTTCTCCGTGCCCCTGGTACTCTGCTCAGAAACACTTTGCCACACACACACACTCCTCGTGCATATGGTACGACAATGTTTCTACATGCCCCTGGTACTCTGCTCAGCAGCACTTTGCTATGTACTTCCCGTGCATATGGTACGACAGCTTTTCCACAAGCCCCTGGTACACTGCGCAGAAACACTTATGCCACGTCGGCTGTACGCGCTCTCCTCGCTAGCTAGTTGCTGATCTCCCCCACCTCCAGGGGGCCCCGGGGACCACCATCACATCTCCCTGTCTCCCTTACCGCTGAACAAGATGCATGCTGCTCCACTGGCCCTGCTGCTGTTGTGTCTCCATTTGGCCGAGGGGGTGAGTCGGCCTCCTCTCTCCTTTACGGTCGAAAAAGATGTGCTGCTGGCGCACTGGCCCTGCTGATGTGCTGTCTCCATTTGGCCGAGGTGGTGAGTCGGCCTCCTCTCTCCTTTACGGTCGAAAAAGATGTGCTGCTGGCGCACTGGCCCTGCTGATGTGCTGTCTCCATTTGGCCGAGGTGGTGAGTCGGCCTCCTCTCTCCTTTACGGTCGAAAAAGATGTGCTGCTGGACAGGCCTCGTGCATATGGTACGACAGCTTTTCTCCGTGCCCCTGGTACTCTGCTCAGCAGCACTTTGCTATGTACTTCCTCGTGCATATGGTACGACAGCTTTTCTCCGTGCCCCTGGTACTCTGCTCAGCAGCACTTTGCTATGTACTTCCTCGTGCATATGGTACGACAGCTTTTCTCCGTGCCCCTGGTACTCTGCTCAGCAGCACTTTGCTATGTACTTCCTCGTGCATATGGTACGACAACTTTTCTCCGTGCCCCTGGTACTCTGCTCAGCAGCACTTTGCCACACACACACTCCTCGTGCATATGGTACGACAACTTTTCTCCGTGCCCCTGGTACACTGCTCAGAAACACTTTGCCACACACACACTCCTCGTGCATATGGTACGACAATGTTTCTACATGCCCCTGGTACACTGCTCAGAAACACTTTGCCACACACACACTCCTCGTGCATATGGTACGACAATGTTTCTACATGCCCCTGGTACTCTGCTCAGAAACACTTTGCCACACACACACACTCCTCGTGCATATGGTACGACAGCTTTTCTCCGTGCCCCTGGTACTCTGCTCAGCAGCACTTTGCTATGTACTTCCTCGTGCATATGGTACGACAACTTTTCTCCGTGCCCCTGGTACTCTGCTCAGAAACACTTTGCCACACACACACACTCCTCGTGCATATGGTACGACAATGTTTCTACAAGCCCCTGGTACTCTGCTCAGCAGCACTTTGCTATGTACTTCCTCGTGCATATGGTACGACAACTTTTCTCCGTGCCCCTGGTACTCTGCTCAGAAACACTTTGCCACACACACACACTCCTCGTGCATATGGTACGACAACTTTTCTCCGTGCCCCTGGTACTCTGCTCAGCAGCACTTTGCTATGTACTTCCTCGTGCATATGGTACGACAACTTTTCTCCGTGCCCCTGGTACTCTGCTCAGAAACACTTTGCCACACACACACACTCCTCGTGCATATGGTACGACAACTTTTCTCCGTGCCCCTGGTACTCTGCTCAGCAGCACTTTGCTATGTACTTCCTCGTGCATATGGTACGACAACTTTTCTCCGTGCCCCTGGTACTCTGCTCAGAAACACTTTGCCACACACACACACTCCTCGTGCATATGGTACGACAATGTTTCTACATGCCCCTGGTACTCTGCTCAGCAGCACTTTGCTATGTACTTCCCGTGCATATGGTACGACAGCTTTTCCACAAGCCCCTGGTACACTGCGCAGAAACACTTATGCCACGTCGGCTGTACGCGCTCTCCTCGCTAGCTAGTTGCTGATCTCCCCCACCTCCAGGGGGCCCCGGGGACCACCATCACATCTCCCTGTCTCCCTTACCGCTGAACAAGATGCATGCTGCTCCACTGGCCCTGCTGCTGTTGTGTCTCCATTTGGCCGAGGGGGTGAGTCGGCCTCCTCTCTCCTTTACGGTCGAAAAAGATGTGCTGCTGGCGCACTGGCCCTGCTGATGTGCTGTCTCCATTTGGCCGAGGTGGTGAGTCGGCCTCCTCTCTCCTTTACGGTCGAAAAAGATGTGCTGCTGGCGCACTGGCCCTGCTGATGTGCTGTCTCCATTTGGCCGAGGTGGTGAGTCGGCCTCCTCTCTCCTTTACGGTCGAAAAAGATGTGCTGCTGGCGCACTGGCCCTGCTGAATCCCTCTCTCCATTTGGCCGAGGGGGTGAGTCGGCCTCCTCTCTCCTTTACGGTCGAAAAAGATGTGCTGCTGGCGCACTGGCCCTGCTGAGTTCCTCTCTCCATTTGGCCGAGGGGGTGAGTCGGCCTCCCCTCTCCTTTACGGTCGAAAAAGATGTGCTGCTGGCGCACTGGCCCTGCTGAGTTCCTCTCTCCATTTGGCCGAGGGGGTGAGTCGGCCTCCTCTCTCCTTTACGGTCGAAAAAGATGTGCTGCTGGCGCACTGGCCCTGCTGAATCCCTCTCTCCATTTGGCCGAGGGGGTGAGTCGGCCTCCTCTCTCCTTTACGGTCGAAAAAGATGTGCTGCTGGCGCACTGGCCCTGCTGATGTGCTGTCTCCATTTGGCCGAGGTGGTGAGTCGGCCTCCTCTCTCCTTTACGGTCGAAAAAGATGTGCTGCTGGCGCACTGGCCCTGCTGAATCCCTCTCTCCATTTGGCCGAGGGGGTGAGTCGGCCTCCTCTCTCCTTTACGGTCGAAAAAGATGTGCTGCTGGCGCACTGGCCCTGCTGATGTGCTGTCTCCATTTGGCCGAGGTGGTGAGTCGGCCTCCTCTCTCCTTTACGGTCGAAAAAGATGTGCTGCTGGTGCACTGGCCCTGCTGATATTCTCTCTCCATTTGGCCCAGGGAGTGAGTCGGCCTCCTGCCTCCTTTACGGTCGAAAAAGATGTGCTGCTGCTGCTGCTGCTGCTGCTGCTGCTGCTGCTGCACTGGCCCTGCTGCTACCACATAGCCAGCATGGACCTCGACCTCCAGCAGGCCCCGGGGAGGCACATCCTCCCCTGCTCTACTCCCCCAGTAGCTTTCCTTTCCTGCAGTTACCCAGTACCACATAGCCAGCATGGACCTTGACCTCCAGCAGGCCCCGGGGAGGCACATCCTCCCCTGCTCTACTCCCCCAGTAGCTTTCCTTTCCTGCAGTTACCCTGTACCACATATCCAGCATGGACCTTGACCTCCAGCAGGCCCCGGGGAGGCACATCCTCCCCTGCTCTACTCCCCCAGTAGCTTTCCTTTCCTGCAGTTACCCCGTACCACATAGCCAGCATGGACCTTGACCTCCAGCAGGCCCCGGGGAGGCACATCCTCCCCTGCTCTACTCCCCCAGTAGCTTTCCTTTCCTGCAGTTACCCCGTACCACATAGCCAGCATGGACCTCGACCTCCAGCAGGCCCCGGGGAGGCACATCCTCCCCTGCTCTACTCCCCCAGTAGCTTTCCTTTCCTGCAGTTACCCTGTACCACATATCCAGCATGGACCTTGACCTCCAGCAGGCCCTGGGGAGGCACATCCTCCCCTGCTCTACTCCCCCAGTAGCTTTCCTTTCCTGCAGTTACCCTGTACCACATAGCCAGCATGGACCTCGACCTCCAGCAGGCCCCGGGGAGGCACATGCTCCCCTGCTCTACTCCCCCAGTAGCTTTCCTTTCCTGCAGTTACCCAGTACCACATATCCAGCATGGACCTTGACCTCCAGCAGGCCCCGGGGAGGCACATCCTCCCCTGCTCTACTCCCCCAGTAGCTTTCCTTTCCTGCAGTTACCCAGTACCACATAGCCAGCATGGACCTTGACCTCCAGCAGGCCCCGGGAACCCACACTTAAGCCCCCTCCCAGTAACAAAGCAAAACAACACTGGCAAAATCCTCGTGCCCCTGGTACTCCAGAAAGAAAATACAAACGTGCCCCTGGTACACTGCGCAGAAACACTTTGCCACAAACTCCTCGTGCATATGGTATGACAACTTTTCTCTGTGCCCCTGGTACACTGCACAGAAACACTTTGCCACACACACTCCTCGTGCATATGGTACGACAACTTTTCTCCGTGCCCCTGGTACACTGCGCAGAAACACTTTGCCATACACACTCCTCGTGCATATGGTACGACAACTTTTCTCCGTGCCCCTGGTACACTGCGCAGAAACACTTTGCCATACACACACACACTCCTCGTGCATATGGTACGACAGCTTTTCCACATGCCCTTGGTACACTGCCCCGATACAACCCTGAAACACGCTCCCTTCGTGCATATGGTACGACAA